>NC_088648.1:27095072-27355072 GCF_964019385.1 Sycon ciliatum
GTCCAACTTGGGGGTGGGTGTAATAGTTGCGTCTTTCCAATCCTGTGGTATTTCTCCGGTTCTGAAGGACAGATTGTAGAGACTAATGAGAGATGGGGAGATTTCCTTTGTAGTTTCTTTCAGGAGCCGAGTTGAGATGTTATCAAAGCCTGGGCTCTTGCCAGTGTCTGGACTGCTTAGAAGCTTCTCGACCTCTTCCACTGTGGCTGCGATTGTATTTAGAGTATGACTGATGTCAAGGGTAGTGTTGATGTCTGGTGTAGTACAGGCCGTCTTGTCGATGGACTGTTGGCTTTGGGAGATAAAGAACTTGTTGAGAGCTGTTGCCTTTTCCATGGCCGTGGCTGCAGTGGAGTTGGCTGTCGATAGTGTGGGAATTTGTTTCTTACGCGGTTTCTTCATGTGCTTCAGTAGACAGTGGAGATTTGTACCCGTTGACGTTGTTTGCTGAACAAAATCGGACTAAGCCTGTTGCAAAAGAGCGGTTACTCGGTTACGCTGGACTGTGAACAGTTTCCAATCTGAGTCTAGCTCGGTCGCCTTGTAGGTGCGGAACTGTTTGTGCTTTGTTTTGACCTGGCTGAGGAGATCCTTCGTCATCCAGGGACGAGTGGGCGTAGTATTTTTGCGAGATTGGCTTCTGGTCACTTGGCAGTGGTGCACGGCTAGTTTCAGTATCTGGTCTCTCCAGAAGTTCCAGAATGAGGTTACTGGCTGAGGATCAGTGGGATGTGGATCGTACTGCAGATTGCAGGTAGCAAGAGCTTCACGCAGGGAGGCAATGCCTTCCTCGCTCCACAACCAGTATGTGCTGGAGGTACTTGCTGTGTAGTACTGCTCTCATCTATTATTATTATTATTATTATTATAATTAGCACTCGGATGTTGAGCCATAAATAAATGTTGAAGAGAAAAGGACATATGTACACGAGTTAAGAGTAACTCTCCATCACTGTAACTGGATACTATATACAGTCAGAAAGTGCAATAACTAGGCACAAAACTGACAGAGTACTGAAACATTCGACGTCCTGACACCTAGCTTCAACACATCTCCGTAGCGCTAACCGACAGCCTTTCAACTTCCTCTCTTTGGTCTCTCCATAACCTTGAACCTTCCAAGTTGGAAGGCTGTCGGTTAGCGCTACGGCGATGTGTTGAAGCTAGGTGTCAGGACGTCGAATGTTTCAGTACTCTGTCAGTTTTGTGCCTAGTTATTGCACTTTCTGACTGTATATAGTATCCAGTTACAGTGATGGAGAGTTACTCTTAACTCGTATCCATATGTCCTTTCTCTTCTACATTATTATTGGTATTATTGTTTCTGTGGGCGGTGTGCTGCTGGGGTCGTAGGTTGCCTTGTATGACAACATGATCAAAGGCACCCATAGGGGGCAGGCTTGTGATGGTGGTATTATTGCGGCTGAAGCTAGAGATGGCCAGGTCCAGGCACGATGTAGGTGTGTGTTGGCGTACGTGGGTGGCAAAGGAGACGTGTTGTGTGAGACCACGAGTCTCGCACAGCCAATGCAGGTCCTCACCTAAGGCATCAGTGGTGTCGCTGGGGTGCCACAAGCAGTTCTTGGCGTTGAAATCGCCAAGGAGATGTAACTCATCCTGGGGTCTTCAACTAGCTGTATGGCTCTCTCCAGTTCCATCACGAACTCTGCCGGGTCGGACCGTGAGGGACGGTAGATGTTCCCTACCACAAGGGAGGGATGGCCGGTTGTTATTCTAATTCAAATACATTCCGCTTGAGTCATGGGAATGGTAATTGTCTCGTGTTGGCAGCTGTGTGGTATGTATGTGGCGACTCCTCGACCAAAGGTGTCCGGGTCCGCTCTTATGAGTTTGTAGCCGTTGATGGCGTACATCCCGTCGCTGTCCGATGGATCAGCCCAGGTTTCCTGGATGGCGATTATTGACGGTTGTTGAAACTCTGCCACATGGCTAAGCTCGTCCATCTTGTTAAAACAGGCACCTGACGTTCGATCTGATGAAATTCGCGACTTCCATTATTTATTATTATTATTTTTGTAATTTGTTTGGTTTTTTTGGTATTTCCGCAATTGAAGGTATGGTTCTCACTGATATTGTGTGGAGGACAGCGCTAGGATTGGGTAACCTGTGACACCATTGGGCTGAAGCGTGAGCCCTGTGCTGGGGCAAGGGGTTGGCTTTGGCCAGGGTCGATGTGTTGTTGCTCCCTTTTTTGTTTTTTGGAATTTTTGAAATCAGGTGAGGATTCCGCATTGGGACTGGGTCTCCTGCGTCGTTCGGAGGTAATCCAGGGGTTTGCTAGCTGTTTAGACATGTCTGTGTTAGTCACTAGTGAGGAGAGGAGGTCTTCAGCATGCGCCGAATCTGGGTGATTAGTACTGATTACACGACACCCAAAATACTCCGACCCGCGGAGCTAAAAAATGTCCAACCGTCATCCACACTACTACGGAAAGGGATCTCGTCTAGAAGTCCACCGCGCTCGAACTGAAATTGTAGGTTCAAACCATTTCCCACGCGCCGTCAGGCAGCGTAACTCTTCTCCCTACATCACCATCCATCTCCAGCAACCGTCTCCACTCACAGCTCATGCCTCTGCCACCACTGTACTCCTCTGAGCTTCGCAGTTTGAAACCATTCGGGGGTCAGCTACACCACCGCGAATGGAGAGACGAGGACAACAACGGTCGTGACTGAAAAGACACTGTCTTGGCGACCGCGTCGCGGAACCCTCGCCCCAGCAAATTCAGAAACACGCCAGGGGCGACTCTGGTGGAACCAGAGCCACCCCCTTGGCAAGACAAGTAAGGGGAACGACTGAAAACTCAGATAAAACGGAGCTACAAAAAGTGCAACCGTCCCCTTCAAGCACAGTTGCAACACACAGGGAGTCGTATACATGTACATAATACGACCAATATTGCGGCCAGCTGTTTGTGGCCAGCTGTGTTTGATGGTACGGTACGGTACGGGACAGATACTGGAGCCATCAAATGGCCAGCTGTGTTTGATGGTGCGATACGGTACGGGACAGATACGGGATAGCGCCAGGCGTGACACAAAAAAACAAACACCAAATTAAAGCTGCGTGGACCCTGGCTAGCGCCAGACATTACTGAAGTAACGTCTTCTGCATAGCTACGGGAATAAATAATAATAAATTCGACGGGTTCGCGTACCGGGCAGGTCAAGAACAAGGAGTCGCCCAACTCCCTGGTCAAGAACCACCTTTCCGCTTCCGTGGGACGCCACCACCGTATGATTAGGCGTCAGCTGCGGCTCCTCAACGGACCTAAACGGTGACCGAGATGGCCTCCAAATAAAACACATGCAATCCATTGACGATGTCACTCCCCCCCCCCCCCCCCCCCATCCGTTCTTCCCCAAACACCCACCCACACACACGAAGTTACAGGCAAGACCACTGATGTATCACAAAGCAAATATTTCTCTACATTGGAATAATAGCCATTTAAGGAAATATGACCTAGAATATTTCTACATTTCGAAGATTTCGAAGTTTTAGGGACTTGAAATAATTGGACATATGGAATTTTTAAATTTCGACACCAATGGATTGGGGAGGACTCCAGTAGGAGTTGGAAGAAAACAATTATGTAAAAAAATAGTATAAATCAGCAGAGAACCGCCATACTTGAACGAAAATTCCAACAAAGAGAGCCACAATTCTTTTCCTGCCAACACCTTGCTGATGTCATTACAAAAGATGCACAACGCAAGCCTGAATACATGTGAGAGAGAAAACGGGACATGCGATGGACATGCCAAGACTGTTAGCTTCAGTCTACTATCAGAAATCTGTAGAGGTATGATAACATTTTTTTGCACACACATATCCTAGTTTAACTGACATGATGTCATACATGATGTCATACATGATGTCATACATTTCATACTCTAATTAAACACAAACACAAGGAGACTACTGAAATGAAATTCATATACAGTACGTACCCTAAGGGACGCGTACTTTGCTTCACACATTCAGCCAAGCTCTTAGCAACTGCGTGAGTAACCTAAGAAGTAGGGGCTTTAAATGTCACGTCACTGTACATGGTGGTGTCATCGGTGCGGGGGTTGGGAGCGACCACCGTGTTCTTCCTGGCACCCCCGCCGAACTCCACGGCTGCGTAGGTGATGTCCTGCTTGCTCTGAGGCGCCGGGCTATTCTTCGCTGGTGTGGCATACAAACTCACACCCGAGGGGTCGGATCGAGGCATTTTGGACAACTGTGGCGTTTCGGAGACCGTGGCGACCTCCCCGTCGATTCCCTTGTTGTTGAACGTGACAGTCATTTCGCCTTTACGGTCTGGCGACTGTCTCCGCATTACGATGATTCCGACGATGGCGAGTATAAGAAGCACGGCTAGGACTGCAATCACAGCGATGAGAGCAACACTGCCGCTCTGACTGAAGAACGACGAGGCTTCTGTTGCTCCTTGAACGGTAGGCGGCACAGTTGTTGCTATCACTGCAGAGTACATGGAAATGGAGCAGAAAGAAAGAATAGCTGCTAGCGAAGATTCCGTTTTCCAACCTTGTAGTTATGCTTTGTAACTTTTCAATGCATTGTGGTGACGCTGGGCAATATAAAGACAGTGGGTGGCAACCAACCCTAGCAGATGCGTTCGAGGGGAGTTTGAAAAGTAACCAATGGCAACAGAAGACTTCAGAATACTTTTAAAAAAACGCCCGCCCGAAATAAATTTCAAATGCTCCCTTAATTCTTTCTCTGGCTCTGTGAAGTAAAGTTAGGACACGTTAACCCTCTCAGTGCCAAGGACGAGATAACTCGTCCTACAGACCCCCGCGCGATTGGCCAAGGACGAGATATCTCGTCCCCGTAGTACGCACTACTATATCTCACCGGCCATGCACTACAATCTAGCTTGGCATATTGTGGCTCTTCGAGGGGAAACTAAAGATTTTCCCCTGCTGAATAAGACCTCACTCGCCGTGTTTGAGTAGGGAAGCGCGCAGCAGCATACATTCAGAGCGCTCGGGCGAAAAAAATTTGTTCGATTCAGAAAAATTTGATTGACGGAACGTACTTTAGGTCTCTCTAGCTGTCACTCAGGCACGGCGAGTCGCTGCACGTAGGCTGAAGAGGTGCTCCAGTCCATCATAGACTCAGACATTCATAGACTCGGACATAGGCACCCACGATCGTGACGGAACAAATTTCGCAGACGAGTCCGCCGTGGTCGATGTCGTACCTACTGCTGTGGTCGCCTTGGACGGCCCTGAGGATATCGGAGATGTCGATGTCGAGTTTGAGCAGGTCGCAGCAGCACAAGCTACGCCAGCGCAGGGCAACAAGTCGGTTTGAGTTGATACAACTAATTTTAAAAAAATCTATTTTTTTTTGAATGGCCCGACCAACAGCGTATATCTGGCCTGGCACTGAAAGGGTTAAAGACTACCGAGAATCCCGTCAAACCGTGAACGGCGATAAGCTATCGTTACTTCTGCAGCTCCCACCGCTGCACTGATAAGGAATTATTCTGTACCCCCAGCCTCAGCACCGGGTTTTACAGGCTGAAGGAATGTTGTTACTGCCGCAGCAACCGGCGTAGTAACACCTTTCCGCCGGCAAAGTGCCAGTAAAGTTACGTGATCAAATCATCTTTGAAACTGTCCCTTTCCATCAGTTTTTTCGAAAGTCTGAGCTCGCCGTAAAGCACGATAAAATAATATACTGTCCTAACTAAGTACAGGTATGGTGCGGAGATGGCGCCTGTAGCATATACAACTGCAAGATACTACCTTCTCTGCTACTCTGTCCGAGTGTACGACTTATTTACGGACTTATACAGTAGCCAGTCAAGAGGAACACAAATGTGTAGAACACGTTGGCAATGGATTATAGTAGTGGCTTTATCAGGGGTGACACACGTCTTTTGCCTTGCTAACACTGCATAGCGTTTTCGGCCGAACATAGAATCGTACCAACAATCCTCATTATCAGCACTAAAATCCTCCGCGATCTGTCACCGACAAATTTGCGGCGAGTTCCTAGTCCTACGATTTTTTCGACCAAGTATGGACTAGTGGACATTTTGGCCAAAATGTTGGCTTCATTATAGGCCTTGCACCTTTTGCAGCGGGCCTCCAACCAATCCCTGACGGCTTTTCTCCATCACAACAGACGTGAGCAGTCCACAGCATGAATTGGCTACACTGGATCATAAGTAGATGCTAGCTTTTTTTTCTCGCTTTGGTTAATATACCTCATGTAAAACAATATCATTTCCTCCTTGGTGACTACCGTGGTCCACGACGTGTGAGTGTGTGACAGACGAGCAAAATTGCTCGCCGTTATGTTGTGCCTAATTCCACACTTGGTCAATTTTTCAGCCATTGCCACGGCGCCGACTCCGACATGAAATCGGCAGACTGTGTCGTAAGAGTCGGACTAGGTGTTCGCACTACACGGCTGGCGGTTTCGATTAGACTAGTTCTGCGCGTTCCTACTCATGCAAAAGACACTGCGGAGTCCGACGCGAACCATGATTCTCTTCTTTCTAGTTGTCCTGTGTGTTCACGCATGTAATGGTAGTACAAAGTTGGACGACAGTAGACTCCAGAGAGCGGAAATAATATCGTTTTGCACAAGCTTCAGGTTCAAAGGCGTGAAGAGATGTCTAGCAGCAATCCAGTGCAGACGGTTCTCTGCCTACGGCCTTTGGTGTCATGGTGAAAAACCATCAGTCATTGTTTGGAGGTCCAAGCCACCACAAACACCATAAACACCACAAATTTGCCGACTTTTGGGCCTGATAATGACCAGCCAAAATTTCGACGGAAAATCATACTGGCATGACAAAAAAATTGCCACAGAACTGTCGAAATCTTGTGCGACAATATCGTCCACAACAGGTGATTTTCGCTGTTGTCTGACGATTTGACGTGAAACTCCAAGTCCCCCCAAAAAATCGGCCTAGCGTGTACCAGACATAAGCAGGCAGTCCAAAATGTCACATGAAGTTCGCCGATATCATGCCGGAGTTTGTGTCGAAGCATTGGCCAAAATGTCGGCCTAGTTGAAACCAGACATCATGAAAGCCAACAAACATCAGATCTCTGCCTTCCGTGGGGAGGTCCAGTCATGCAGAGTTGTATAATAATAATAGTATGAAAATGAAAATGTGCTTCACCTCACAATCTCCATGTCACATATCGTGCCCCCTGCCCCCCCCCCCCCCCACCATATTTGTCAGTATAATACATTTGACCCTTCCAGGGGATAGTTCACCCCCAGAGATTCAACTCCCCCCCCCCCCCCTCCGTTGCCCCGCTCAACAAACTAGAAATGGTATCCATCAGAGTACTGTTCTGACACTCACCAGTACACACGGGGTTGCTAGACCAATTGCCATTCGCCAAGCACACTGCCGTCTGATCACTGCCCAGCTCGTATCCAAGATTGCATGTCGCCGTTCGCACACTGCCGATAGTGTTCTCTCCATCCGAGACCTTTCCATTGGACACTTGCAGTGAGCCACACTGCACAACTCCTGCAACAATAGCCATCACAGAAACATTTTTTGTGACACTAAGAGCCAACCGTAGTTTGGCTCCACCATTGGAGTTTGTTGATAGGGCATCACTGGGGAAATGTATGTGCAGGTATATAATTATTACTCATAAAAAGGACACACTTCAGGCTCATTACGAACATCATGAAAGCTTTTGGTTTCACAAATATACTTTCAAGCCGTCTCATCAGCTGAAATACAGGCAAGGGATGTGTGTCCTTTTCATGAGTATTATCGCTTTTTTGTGTCAGAGGAAACTGCATATATATATGGGCCACAACCAGCTAAAACATGTCTTAGGGTGGAAATTTTCAAATTTTGTTTTCCTCTAGAAAACAGTTCTTGGGACCTTACTTGACCCCTTGAAGGTGATACAGGGCAGAAAAGTAGTCTACAAGTGCCCCAAACACCGCTTTCAAAATATGTACTTAAAAAATGACAGTTTTCGCACAGTCTGGCACAAAGCGACAAACTATTACTTAGTGGCTTTTGTGGCGGAGCACAATACAACGGAACTAAAGATGTTGACACCGACTTGAGCATGTCAACGACATCAGTTCAAAGGCATGGCCCAAGTTCTTCCTGGAAAGCAACACGATGCGCTGGGCGGCGCTGCACTTGCATACTCTTTCGATTCTGGCAGTGACACTTTCGATCGTCGCCTGCGTTTCCCAGACTGCGTCAGACGCCTCATGAGAGCTGAACGCAAGTAACGTCGTAAGGCAGCCGGTTCGCCGCCTAAATGATTATGTACTAGCCCACAACTTGTGCCTCTTCGCTACTGGAGACGACGGGGACGATTCAGCTTCGCTGTCGACATCAACATCAATGAGATCCCAACAAATTGTCAGCGTCGCTCTGCAGACCCGCCGCCACGGACTTGCAGACACCTGAACAAACCTGGGCCATGCACAGCGATCATCTGGCCGTGCGAGCTGCTCTTGTATCACTAGATGCGGACATTGTCAGTCTTTGCTCGCCAGCTACTTGAAGTAGAACGCCGAACAGGTGTTTGAATAAAATTTGAGAAGATGATCGCCACATCATGAATCATTTGAATGAAGTGCAGAGTGAACGCGCTCCAAAAAATACATTTTTTTCATTTCGTCATTTCCAAACTTTTTTACGAAACCCCAAAGACATGTTTTAGCTGATCGCGGCCCATATAATAGGGAAACAGGGTTGCAATCATTTGAGTTTAGGGGCTCTATCCTAAGAACTGCTATGGGCCAGTATTGCTGCAGTTGACAAGTCTAAGTATTTCCTACCAAGCCTAGGACCGGTTTTTTTTTCATCAAGGTAAAGACGAAGTATAGATGCCAGAGACGAATGGCTGCAAGGATTTGAAACAGTGTAGTTCTTGGGAAACCCTGCCTAATAATGTGTATGCTTGTTTAATTGATGCTGGGTTAGTTGATGTGGCATATCATGTTATTTCTGTCAATTTCGTTTTTTGTCAATGTAGAAACATTGGAAACAGAACTTCTTTGATCGGGTCAAACAGTGGCTAGACCGATTGTTGAAGGATATAGTATGCTCTGAGTGGAAACAGTCCAAGTACAAGATACACAACACTTACGATTGCAAGATGGTGTGGAAGACCACACCGCACCGGGAAGACATGTGACCATTGAGTTACCGGAAAGCTCGAAGCCGGCATTACATGTGATATTGCGAACCCCTGTCACTGTATTTGAGCTGCCAGCCAGTACCGCATCACTAACAGTGAGCATGGGACATTCTGCCACTGCTGTAACACCGCAGAATAACAAGAGACACAATTCACATTGCGAACAGCGAACCTGGATCAGGGCCAAGAAGTAAGTTGTTCTTTATGAGCATTCAAAGTGTTATCTGTTTGTTGCAATTTTGTTAGATATCTTCAGTGAAGTTTAAAGTTACTGGACTAACTGATTGCACTGAAGTGTAATGACCGACAAGGCGTTTAACCCTTTTCGAGCCATGAGGGCATATATGCACTCTGAAACTATGACGTGCTTGGCCATGAGCGCATACATGCGCAAAAAAACTCGCGCATTATATCGCGGTGCATAGACTAGTGTACAAACGATCGTAACTCCGTCAAACATAAACACATCGTGACCACCAATATACCGTTGGAAAGGTCTTGAGTTCATCTTTCTTGGGATATAAAGTTCGTCGCGATAGGATAAAGAATCACTAAGCGGCAACAGGATGAACACCAAAATCACGGCCCGAAGCGAACGCACATTATATCGCAGTGTACAAACTATCATAATTTCATGAACTATAAACGCAATCGCGACAATAGATACACCATTGAAAAGGTCTTGAGCTCGTCTTTCCGAGAATATAAAGTTCGTCGCGATAGGATAAAGAATCACTGGGCGGTGACAGGATGAACACCGCAATCATGGCCGGGAGCGAGCGCGCATTATATCGCAGTGCATAGAACAGTGTAAAAACTATCGTAACTCCGTGAAACAAAACCGCATCGCCACAACCAGTACAACGTTGTAAAGGTCTTGAGCTCATCTTTCCGGGGATATCTAGTGCGTCGCGATAGGATAAACAATCGCTGACCAGCGACATGATTAACACCAAAATCACGGCCCGGAGCGAACGAGAATTTTTTTGATCATGACTTCGCAGTTTTTTGGAGCGTGCTAGGGGATTTATTTACCTTTGGCATAATGCATGCATGATGGACATCAAATGAAGCGCTAGGATTTCAGCTTTGCAACGCAGTTCGAATCGTGAAAATCGGTTGAATTTGGGCAAGATGTTGAAAAAGAACGTGAAATTGAGTTGTTGTGCCGTTCCGAGGAACGGTGGAGTACTTTGGGGAGGAGGTGGAAGTGGCCCTGGTGTGTCTATGTCGCTGAGATATACCATGATGGATTCGCTTGGTCCTGATCTTTTGAACGAGCCCAGGATGATGGAAATCCATCAAGGTGGAGTGAAATGAGATTAAATTTCGTTCAGAGCTCTGCGCGCAAACTACACCAACAGAGTCAGTGTGCTAGACAGCTGGCCGATTGGAGAAAAGGGGCCCGGCATGGAAAGGGTTAAACAAGCTCAAAGCATCAAGATCAGAGTGCTTTAACTGCGATAGGCACTGCGAGTTTTTCACGAATGCAGACAATGTTGACAGGAACCGGAAAGAGTGGTCAACCAAGCTGATTCGTAATACTCAAAGTATTTGGGGTGTTGAGCATTGTCAGCACACTGGGTATATGCTCCCGTACCCAAAGCATTTCAACATTTAATTTGCTGTAGCCTAGTGCCGCACCACCAATAATGGCGAATGACTTTCTACTTCCTGAAAAGCTACAGCAAGGAAATGCCTCATTTCTTGTTGGATGAGAGCAACAAAGTAAACAAGAAATGCTGTTCTTTTCGAAACGCGAGTGCACAGTCCAGAGTTCACGGACTGTGCTGGGAGTGCGGTACGCACTGGCTGCACAGTGCGGAGTTGCAGCATGCACATGAAGGTGCATGCTGGTCTGAAGACAGTCTTCTTTTTGTTCTTGCACTGCTGCTGTACAGTTCTTTTTGTTCTTGGAGCAGCTGTTGCTACGACCCTGCAGTACTATTGTTGTTGTTGTTGTGGTGTGTACGAGAGTGTCGAAAAGAAATGGATGATCAAGAAGATGTGTTTCGCTGTGTTGGAAACCAGCTGAGAGCCAAACAAATCTAAAATAAGCTGAGCTGTGTATGGGCTAAAGTATAATGTCTGCTGGTATATACTGAAAGTACTTGAAGACGCACACGAGTTGCGGTTACATCTGGAACAGTTGAAATTATATGAGTTGTTGGTACACCTGAGGGTCGCTATGCCACCCGCACGAAACTTGTAGTCACGAAGTACAAACATCTACCATGTTAAAATTTTTGTGCAGACTGTCTCCCTCACTTGCAGCACGAACGGTTTGTTGCATCGCTAACAGTTTTCTGTCACGAAATGCATACAATGTATGGGCAAACAATGAAAAGCAAACTTATGATCCGCTGGCAGGTTACTAGCGAGTTGTCACACAAGAAGTGGACTGTGACTTTAGCAAAGGATATTAGACGTTCCATTGTAGATGGGTACGTTTCACAAACAGAAAATAGCAAACACTTACGATTGCACACAGGAGTTGACGACCAAGCTGCGGTGGCTAGACATATGACCATTGAGTTTCCCGAGAGGTCAAAGTTGGCATTACATGTGATGCTGCGGATGCTGTTCACTGTATTTGAGCCCCCTGACACGATTCCGTTGCTAACACTTAACAGTGGACATTCAGGCGCCCCTGAAAGGCAAGAGACCAAGAGAAAGTACAGTCCACCTTATGAATTTTGGCCCTTGATTGTGCAAAATATAATGGTTTCAATTCACAAGAAAAAAAATAGTGATGTAATGAACTACTTGGTCCGCCCAGTTAAAATTGGCGCTTATCTTCACACTTATCTCAGGAAAGAAATACGAATATTTGAAGCAAGCCACGATCACAAAGCACTATATACATGATTATTTACATATCAGTAAGCAACTCAGTCGAAAATTCAAGCAAGTTACACATCCTCCTCGCCACTATCGTCGCTGGAGAGCTCAAAATGTACGATCCGGACAGCTGCTGCACGGGTCGTTTCATAGCTTGTTCCACTTCTCCTCGTCTCGAATCACGCTCAAAGGCAGTGCGTGCCTGTCACCTTCCCATCAGAAGCTGAGTGAGACTGCCCGCATGTTGACTGTAAGTGTTATCCCCGTTCGTCGCAATAAGCGACTTTGTTCGAGACAAAAAGGCAACGCCATATCAGTGTCCTTTTTTCAAATCGCCTCTTGCGCTTGTCGTACTTGCTGATCAGCACCGTACCCACGCGAGCCGCTGGTGCTTGTACATGCAGCGCAGTGATAGCTTCCGCTTGATGTAGCTCCTGTGCGTACTGCACCTACAACGCCGTGCACCAGGCTTTTCGGCTAGTTTCCTGAAAGTCCTTTGCACGAGTGTTTCTCTCAGGACTTGGTGTTTCATTTGATTAGCTCCTTTGCCCTGTCCTCTGTGAGCTTCAAAGTGTGTCCGCCGGATTGGTCTCACTTCCTGGAGATATCGACATGAGCTGCAGTTTCTTCGTCAGCGATTTGCTGGTGATAGCCCTTCACTAGGCGCTGTACTGTGCAAGCACTGAAATTCAAGCTCGCGAAGCGCTTTTTCAGCTTTTCTATACCTCCCCGGGGTAAACAATCCCTGCCATCAGACAGCTGGAAGTAGACAGAAACTGTATTCTCCATCGCTCTGAAATGCGACCATCCTGACCTATTTTACGGACTCGAGCGGAGGTTGCACTGTTTTCTTGCGCTGACGGAAGTGTTCGTCGGCGGCAGCTCCGTCAAAAAGACTCAAACGAACCGATCGCAACTTCTGTGATGGTTTGTGCTGCCATGTCGTCGGATGCAATGGTCAATGGTCATGTTCGGATGGTGAATCGGTGGTTCCATGCCGTGTGGCACAGGCAGAACACCAAAAAACCAAGTGAGAAGATAAGCGCCAATTTTAACTGGGCGGACCAAGTATGTTTTCTTCCAACGAATATTCTCTCGAATATTGCTTTGAAGAACGAAAGAATATTCTCTATGTTGGACTCAGTAGATCGTCCAGCCCCTATATGATGTCGAACCCCTATATAGAGTCCATTTGTCCAAAATCAACTGAACAGAGGCCAAACTTTGAAATCAACTAAAAAGGGTCTTTATGTGGACAACACTTCCTGTATAAAGTCCAGCCAATTAGGCATCCCCTATCCAAAGTTCAAAATTAGACATAGGATCTGCTGTAAGAAGTGAATATTAACCAGAAAACTGCCTCACCCATTAATCCTTTATATTATTCACTTCTTAAGATAAAAAATTAGTATTGTGGCACAAAAATCTACCGGTTCGGCACATTTGGTCCTAAGTGAACGGGCATTGATACAGCCAATGGGAAGTGAGGTGAGACAGGTAGTTGAACGAGAAACAAAAGGGGTGCGTGGAGATCTAGAGTTGAAGTCTGGTGGGACACAGAATAATTCAAATGGTTAGCCTTTTGCTAGGGTGGGTGATGGTTCGTTTGCGATGCGGTCTGATTTGAATCTCCATTCCCTGACGCGCACCTCTGATGGCCAGAAGTCCTCCCTGAGAACAGTTGCCCGATGCTCTTCGGGGACAACAACATGGGCAAAGGAAAGTCCAAAATACTTCGTCTCAGATACCGAGCACTTGATAACGTGGACTGATTTGCGTTCGCAGTGATGGACAATGGTGTCAGATGAAACTCCGGAGTTTAGATTGCCGGCGTAAAGGGGGAAACACCTGACCCTCTCACCCGAAGACAGTTTCTCAGTTGGTATTGGTCGGCGGTGGAAGTATGATACATCGCGTGTACGGGGTAGTTGAAACGGAGAAGGGCCGGGGTCCGGGTTGGTAGAGACGGCATTACTGTACGTCCGAGGTGGAGGTGCAGGTCGGGACCTAGCATCTCTTGTACGTGTAGTTGTACTAGCACTACATGTAGCTTGTTCATCAAGCCTCTGCTCGTGATGGTCCAACATGTTCAAACTTGGACCCCGTGACCGTATATTATTGAATGAACTCCGTACACCACGCAGCTTATCCCTTCCCTCAAAAGCTTGAATTTCAGCACTAGAATTTTCCCGAATTTGAGCCATTTCGCTGCGTAGATCTTTTATCAGTAATGTTAATTCTGCAATGGCCTTTGACAGGTTGGACACCTCCCCATCCCCCTCGTGAGCATCATTATTATTGTCAGACGGACTTGCAACGACTTGCTTGTGCGTACGGAGGGGCGAGAGCAGCTCTAATCGGGGGGCCTTCGCACGGTCAGAAATTTTGTACGACTTGACGAACTCCTTGAGCTGACCATCTGTAATAACTGCAAACTCCTCGAGATCCATGGTGGGACGAGGAAAAAGCACCTACCAATACAACTACTCAGTCGGCTTACTGATTTACAGGCATTCCACTCACTGCGCTTGCCCGTAAGGAATGAACCTACACGATAGAAATTTTCAAATCCAGGGAGAGGCAAAAACTGCATCTGCTCTTCATGGCTGAAAACATCTATTAGGTGCATCGGGACTCTGGTGACTGGGCCCGAATGTCACAATTTAAAGATACTTTCTTATTTTCTCTAGCTTCTCGGAGAAGAAGAAAACAGAAGTCAAAAAACTTTTGTAATCAAAGAACGGTCTTCTAGAAAATTCGAATAATTCGAATATCCCCTACATCACTACAAAAAATTCTAGCCACCCGCAGACTCCATTGCAGCCACTTAGACATTTAAGAGAGTACATCAACTTCAATAGGTTCTCTTTGATGCATAAGTCACTAAAATTAACATTTTATTCCCGTAGCTATGCCGAAGACGTTACTTCAGGGCTAGCCAGGGTCCACACAGCTTTAATTTGGTGTTTATTTATTTGTTTGTTTGTTTGTGCCATCGGCATGCCTGGCGCTATCCCGTACCTGTCCAGTATCATCAAGAGCACCGTACCATCAAGAGAATGAGTATGTATGCAAAGTGTATCGGGGGAATGCATGCAGGCTGATAGTGCAGTGCATCGATCATTCAAGAGTTGCATAGAGTAGACACGATACTGGTCAAGCAAGCTAAGACAGAGATCCTTCTCGTCAAGTCTGTCGAACGAGGCCCCAGGAAAACTGGGTGTTTACGAGTGTCCAGAAAGCGCGGCGCGTGTCAAACGTCGCATCCTGAGAGAAATCTGCATGCACCGGTATGCGGTGAAGTATGGCTGCCCTTTCCAGGCCTCAGTCTAACTGTTATCAAATTGGCTATTTACGAGTGCCCAGATAGCGCGCCGCGTGTCAAGCGTCGCATCATGAGAGAAATCTGAATGCACCGGTATGCTGTGAAGTATGGCTGCTCTTTCATATCCAGGGTTCTACCGCATCTGATCTGTCTCGATAAGCGGTACGGCTTGGTATATGACAACACGACAACGCCCGAAAACGATGCCTAAACGGAACGAAATGGAAATGCACTTCAAAGTGTTTTGAACCGTTTCCATTCTCGTGTAAACGGTGAAAACAGTGAAAACGATTGGAAACAGAGCGCGGACATGGAAACCATTCCGCACAGGACTATATTTCGTGGGAAATACCCAACCCTTGCGACCACCAGCATTTACCAACTTTAACTAATGTGTTGTTTCCCGCCCTTGCGCCAAGCCAGCACGTGATAACTCCACTCTCCAGGCCGCTGATCGCCTGTTTTTCGTTTTCGTGTAAACGGTTCAAAACAATTTGCCGTTCTCGTATAAACGGTTTGAAAACGATCCGAGTACAGCCCGTTTAAGAGAGAGAAAAATAACGATTCGCAATAAATTCTACGAATACTTTTGCCTAACTCATATTCAAACTGATTGAAACGTTTTTGCAATAAAATGATGTAGCCAATCAGAGGAAAAAAACATTTCCATCAGTTCTAATAACATGCGCGATGAGATAGGCAAGAAAGCATAGCGTAGGGCCCTGAGCTTCCAAGCTCTCTCGTTATTATTAATTTTATAGTAACGTATGCAGCAGAGAGAACGTATATTGGAGTAGAGATATCCTATGTAAGGTTTAACGTAGCAGAAGCATGGCAAGTGGGTTTTGAGGAGGGTTTTCGTTCAGGTGTTGGTTTTGGTACACCGGGGTTGTTTATTGACTGTAACACACAATACAAGAGGTTCAATTGACCAGTATAATCCCGGAGTACAGATATGTACAGGCCTACCGGAAGGCGGGCGGAGTTGGTCCGGTTTGAGGGGGGGGGGGGGGATCTCGGCCGTGAATTTGTTGACAAATCCGGTCGGAAATAGCAGAATTTGGCCCTTTCACGAGTTTTCAGAACCCACTACAAGGAATAAATTTGCATGGATATCAATGTCCATGACTGTACAATGTATGGCCTACTATGGGAGGTTTTTTTCTTCTTTTTTCGGGGGTAACGGCCTTTTTTACGGGCAAAACTATGGGAGTATGGGTGCATGTATGCATGATTGATAGTACATAATACACTGGACATGTATGTACCCAGAAGTTTTCCTCCCCGGTTTTAGAGGAATCCCAAGGCCAATTTTATTTTTATTTTTTTTAAGCCTGCCGGTTATCACCGGACCGACCGGACCGATTCCAGCGGCCCTGATGTACCATAATTGTGTGCACGCTGCCTCCTCGACTCGCTGCACACACAGTATGCTGCCACAGTGACAGCTTTCTGTCGTGAATTGCATACTTCCTCGGCGTCATCGAAATTGTCGCAGTTTGACTAGTGACTTGTCACGTGTTACTGACAACTCCATAAGCTCAACCATACAAAGATTATTGCACAGGATGATAGGTTGAAGTCTAGAGTAACGTTCCAGGACAGTGGGACTGAGAGTTTCACACGGAGCTGAAGGCCTCGTCGTCGCTGATGTCAATGGACGAAAAAATATCGTTCGGCGAAATATCCAGGAAGGTTGTAAATAGTTGGTCGCGCCTCATCTCGAACGCTTTGACATTCTCCACAGGACAAGAGCTGCTATGCTTGTCGTCTGCTAGCTCTGGATGATTTCTACTTCACCAGCAACGCAGTAAGAATACACGATCATTGCGAGGTCGGTTGATTACCGTCTTCGGAATCACCTCCATCTTGAAATGAACTTTTTTTAGCCGTGGGATACCCATTCATGTTAGCTGTGTGGTCACTGCTCATGCAGGGAAATGTACTATCAGGTCCAGCGTGCACTTCTTTTCAGCATCACGGCCACTGGTACGGTACTTGCACGTGCATGACTAGCACTACAGTGTACACGCAGAGTCTACACGACCCTTGCAGGTACTGTCTTACTACTCGGTATCTCAGCTTTCCTTGCAGGAATGCAAGAGCGTTACATTTTATCGCTCTTGCATGCATTAGTTTGCTGACCCCTCGATGTTTCTCCAAGCGCTGCCGCTTGTTCCACAAAGTCATTCTCACCCCAGCTCAGGTAAAACAGTGACGAGGTTTTGACTGAATTGCTATAAACGCGGGAAATGTGCAGGCTGCAACGCCTGACTGGTCTCAGCGAGTCGAAAGTACCATCGCAGCAACATCAGCGAAGAAATCGCATCTTGTTCAAAATGTTCAGCTTCCAACAACAGAAAATAGAACTTTGGCGTCGTCCTATACTGATGACTATCGTCTATGTTCGATTCCTTAACTGTGGTACGACTGCTGGTGAGTATATACCCCGTTTTATATCAAAAGTCAAACTGCGACAATTTCGATGACGTGGAGGAAGTACAATGTATGGAAATGAAATCAATGCCAAATTTACGACCAGCTGCCAGATTGCTCACTTCCTCGGCTGCTTCAGTGATTCTCAAATTGAAGCAAGCGTTATGGCTGCCAAGGTATGCTTTGATAGTTCCATGATCCAACTTCGAGCACTATATCTAAAGTAAAGGCCTTGAGCGTATTGACCGTCATGGCGTACTTTTGCATTTTGTTTGGCAGTCGCACGTCCTAGGACGTGCTACGTTTCTCACCGTTGTTATGACCATCTTACTATTGTGGACATTGAAATCCCGCTAAAGGAACAAAGATCGCACCCTTACCGTATTTTCCGGAGTATAGTGCGCACTTTAGATGTGCTATTTTAGGCCCTAAATCGCAGGTGCTCACTACGCTTCGAATATGAAATGCATGTACTTCAATGAAGATTGAAGTGAGCACCCCCAATGAAGATTGGGGGTGCGCATTATACAAAGGTGCGCACTATACTCCGAAAAATACGGGTACTGCCTTATCGCATACATAAAAAAACGGAAGTTCATATTATTCCAATCTAAAAGCAGGTTGGGATATTGGGATGCATTGCTCGCGACTGCCTTACCAGCGCCCCATGCCCGCTTGATTTTTCAATCGATCTCAATGTCCACAACAGTAGCGGAGCAGCAACTATTTTCGGGTTCAAAATTAGGTACTGTAATTTCACAAATTTTCGGTGTACTTTTATTTTTGGTACTTTCGGTGCGTCTGTTTCATACATAAATTTCAATACACCGAACAAACACTAACACACATAATCCAATGGGGAACTGCTTCTCTGTACCGAAAATTTCTGTTCACCGAACCTAGCATGTTGCCCTCATACCGAAAATATTGAGCTCCGAAAATTTCTGAAATTAGAGTAATTGGTTATGTCGCAAACACAGAAAAGCGAACACTTACGATTGCAAACTGGCAAGGTAGTCCACTCCCCACTGGGTAGACATGTTACCAACGAGTGACCCGAAAGCTCAAAGCCGCCATTGCATGTGATGTTGCGAATACCGTTAACTCTAGTTGAGCCTCCTGACACAACTGCGTTAGTAACAATTAGCTGAGGGCATTCTGGTACTCCTGTGACACAAAGGACCCAAAGAAAATACAGCATATGCTGTGAGTGCCAATCCTCAGTGGTCTATGCTCATTTATATATGCTCCGTGTGCATGACGAGTTACATCGTCCTTGGCCATTCAGGGGTGGTTGTTTCATGGCGAGGTATCTCGTCCTTGGAGGGTTAACCGCTTTTTGGTTCCAGTCAACCGGCTGTAAACTGGTTCTCAGAAAAAATAGCATCCTAAGTATGAACAGACACTGCTTTTTCACGCATTCACGCATTTATGCCATCTATCAACAAGTATCAAAAACATTCCAGCAACACATTGTTGCTTCTAAATGTCAAATGAACCCATACAACAATTCTTTTTGCACCGCACTTGCTTTTGACGGTCTGCAACAATGAAGATAATGAAGATAATGGAGATAATGAAGATAATGGGTGACTTTGCCCATCACTCGCAGGTAAATAACATGGACTAAACACGATGCTGCTCAGGGCTCCTCAACGCTCCTCAACGCCCGGCACATACTTGAGTGATACGACTGGATATCACTGAGCGACACTGTACATCTGGATTTAACCAGAGCATGTCGAGGTAAATTGAATAGTCAAATTAGCGTGTCTGTTTTAGCAGTCTAATACACATTCACAAACATACACGCACACTGATGGTGAGAGTGAATTAAGTCGCAGACCTTTCCCCTTTTCTAATCCGTCGCAATGAGGATAAATCGGTTATGGCCATGGATACGCGCACACACAAGCAGATACAATGTGCGGTCATCTGTGTGAAATATAATTATTTTTGGAAGCTTTGTCACCATTGTGAAGAAGAGGTTGGTACGACTTCGGTGATACTTTTTTCACCATTGCTATCCTAATGTCATCACATTTCCTAGTGGACACGGAAAGCCATGCAAATGAAAAGTTAACCGATTTCTGTATCTTATGTAAAATTATTATCTGTATCTGTACCTTGATTCTTGATGCTGATCTAAGGGGCCGGTCACATTGGGGGAACAATCCGCAGGTTATAAACCGGGAATATGTTTTCTACTTTTCATCACGGCCACACTGGATACGCACAATGAACAAAATCTGACCCACACTAGCTATTTTTTGTCACTATTCGCTTCTGGCAGTCTGTCAGCCACGCTCCTGGGCCAGAGCTGCATCAGGCCAGATCTAGAGTATCGCTCCACTTCATAGCGCAATAAAAAACAAGGGAACTCAAAGAAATCCATTGGAAGCCGCGGATGATTATAATATTCGGCGGAAAAGCAAGGCCTTGAGCTATTTTCATCGAATGGATTAAATCTCTCAAATGTCCCGCTCAGCGGTAAATATCCATGGTAACCACGGATTTTTTTAATTTTTTTTAGTGTGCGGATATCAATGGAACCATGAAAAAAGAGTGGGCTATTTTCTTGTACCCTGCCTCCAGAACGCTTCCCAAAACTTCGTCGGAAGCATGTCAGGTTGTGTCTTTCATCGATTTCGGGCAGTTTCCCAATCTATGACAAAGAAATCTGTCCCTCAGGTTTAAGCATACCAAATTAACTTAAGGCCCCAACACATGGAGCATCATACCCAGTGTCATGTGGGAATATTTTTTAACCCTTTGTGTGCTGAGTACGAGTTAACTCGCACTTTATGCATGACCTGATCCACTACGTACGAGTTAACTCGCAAAAAAATTCGCGCGATATATCGCAGTGCATAGACCAGTGTACAAACTTTCGTAACTTCGTCAAACATAAACGCACCGCGATTTTCAATACACCGTTGGAAAGGTCTTGGCCTCATCTTTCCGGGGATAAATTCTTCGCGATAGGATAAGAATTCATTGAGCGGCGACAAGATGAACACAAAAATCACGGCCCAGAGTGAACGCGAATTGTTTTGTTCTTGAATTCTGTTTGTTGAGGAGCGTGCCAGGGGATTTCCCTTTGGCACGGCGCATGCGTGATGGACATCAAATGAAGCGCTTGGATCTGAGCTTTGCAGCGCAGTTTGAATTGTGAAAATGTGTTGAATTTGGGCAACAAGCCGAACAAGAATGTGTAATGGAGTTGTGGTGCCGTTCCGAGGCATGGTGGAGTAGTTTGGAGAGGACGTGGAAGTGTCCCTGATGTGTCTATGGAGCTGAGAGCTGCCAGGATGGATTCGCTTGGTCCTGACCTTTCCAACGAGCCTAGGACGATGAAAATCCATCAAGGTTGAGTGAAATGAGAATAAATTTCGTTCGGAGCTGTGAATGCATACTCCACCAAGAGAGTCAGTGCGCTGGGAAGCCAGTGGATTGGAGAAAAGGGGCTCAGCATGCAAAGGGTTAATCCTGATGTGATTGAAAGGTGAGAGTAGAATGTCCACAAGCACTTACTGGAACAGTTTGGAAGTGGGGCAGACCAAGATCCATTCAACAGACAGACCAGTTGTGAATCCCCCGACAGGGTATATCCATCACTGCAGGAGAATGTACGTTTGGCCTGGAAATCCACTGGGCCAGCAGATACTATTGCATTGGGTGGTGTAGCCAGCACTGGGCAGGTGATGTCTGCAAGTGAATACACAGAATATACTGTGATGCTCAATGAAATCCATCTACGTAACTCCAGTATGTGCGGAGCGTTGCGCAGCCAGAGACCTGCGAACACTGGGCTGCAGAATGATGCAAGACACAAACTTGAGGGATACAACTGGATTTCACTGAGGACCACTGAACATTGACAGAACCACCATACCAATGCACCTAATCATGTGACCTCTCCAGACATTCTGGTTTGGTTATGCCACTAAATTCATCCTTCGAAATCAAACACTCATTACTACATACATGCTAGAACCACATCCTCCCAGTACAAAGTTTAATTCACCTTCCAAGTGGCGCAACTGGACTTAACTTGGGGAATTATGGGAACCAACGGGATGGTCTGAAGGTAACCGATATGGACATGAGGAATAGGAACGGAATTATTGTACTACATGGTTTAGGCTTCATTGGAAGATAATTAATTATAAATTGTAATTATGTTCGAAAGTCATTCTGTCACGGACCATGCTTGATGGTTCCCACCGTGAAAAAATGCTTAAGTGCCTTATGGCTAGCGTTAAAATCGAACGTGATCTACCTCAAAGTTGGCTAAAATTACATGAAAAATTTGTGTGACTCGGGTGGAGAGCCAAGGATTCATTTATAAGGAGAAAAGAGAACCAAAGAGCTACAATTTACTTTAGAACATGCACTAACACTCCCAGTTACTTTACAATCAGCTCATGCGATAACATTGCACGACACTGTTATCGCATGACCTGATTGAATAGGAGAGCCCCAATAAGGAGGTGCCTGTTAGATGAAGAGGAAGTTTTTGGCTATGTCAAGGGCTTAAAGGTTTGTTTGGGCGCAAGTACAGGAACAAACCTATTGATATGGTGAATTCTGTTTTTGGATGCTTTCGAGAATTCCTGGTGAACTTAAAATTCCGCTTTGGTCTTAATGATCTTCAACATGCATTTCTTGGGCATGGCATCATGCGAGCTGCTCAGGGAAAAGTTAACTTGGGCTGCATCTTATTGTGACTGATACCTTAGGGTCTTCAATCTGACTCTCATGCCAGTGTAAATAACCGCAGCACAAAGAAAAGCATTACATGTATTGGAAAGTGTTTGTTACTTACTTGTACACGTTGGACTGATTGCAGACCAGGTCTGATTGGTGAGACATGTAACACTTGACACACCCGTTAACCGATATCCAGCATTGCAGCTAAAACTTGCCTTTGAACCAACAGTCGTGTCATCTATGTAGACATATCCATTGATAGGCGTCAGTGGAGTCCGGCATATGTTTTCTGTGGACATAAGAGTGTGGAAACATAATTATCTAGAGAGATAACAAGAAATTTCACATCTGAACGAAAAGCTTTATCTGCCATTTAGGTGCCCCATGCATACACCATCGCATTGCATTATGCAGTCAGAATTACATTTTACAAATGTCATTACCTGTACAAATTGGACTTGCTGTTGACCATGTTCCATCAGCCTGACAAACAGTGTACCTACTTCCACTGAGTGCTTTGCCTGGGTTACAAAAAAATCCTCGCACTGTCAAATATGTGGTCCCTCCCATCTCTACACCACCATTTGTTACTGGAGGGATTGGTGCCGGACACAGAATTCCTGTTGAAGAAGAAAAAATAATGGGAAAGCAATCATGGAAGTTCCTCACTTGATCGCCCATGCACATGAAATTCGAAATCCGTAGCAACACCAATTCACAAATAGTTAACATTTGTCCGGATATAGTGGCAATTTGACTTCATGCTTTCAGCCTGACCAAAAAGGAAAACTCAAAACTAAACCAAAAACGACCACTCGCGAATGCAAATATTCCCTATGTACAGATGTGGGTAAAAATCCGGCACCGTTTGCTCCCTGGAAGTTATGATAGATAAGGGAGGGTGCAGGATTAAAAAAATCTCAGAACGTTTTGGTTTTTGAAAGGTTTTCCTGTTTTGTGAAGTCCTGAATTAAGTGGTCAGCCTGGTCGTAAAATCCCTGAAAAATCGAGTTTGTAAATTCATGTCGAGTGCTACATCAGTTGAGAGAGCACGAACAGGTGCAAAATCTCTGAAAATTTTGTTTCGATCTGACCAGGCATTCAAGAGTTATGGCCGAAAATGTGCCCTTGCAAGGAAAGATTGTTTTGTTGCACGCTGTAATTTTGGGGCAGCGCTGTATTTGAATGTGAGCAGACTGTGCGCAACGAATTTTGCTCCAAGTCCATAAATCGCGTTTTTAAGGCCATGTATTGGGTTGCACGGCACCGGCCCGCCACCGCGCAGCAGGATTTTTGCCAGCACCCTCGTGACGTTGGAGATATGTGGCTTGATTATTGTATTTGACGTTGATTTAGTGACTTTGGCAAGTTTGAGTCGTGTCAAGAAATCAGGTAGGATTCAGCACTAGGCAATAGTGGAACGTGAGTGGTAGTCTTTGCTGATTTTTGAGGGTATCCTGGATTTGGTTTGCAGCGCTGTGGAAATGGCTTGCTGTGGAGGTCCCAGCATTAGATGTTGTATCAAAGGTACGACCTCGTAGCACGCCTTAAACCAAAAAAAATCAAAAATTGACTTGGGTCTGTGGGAGTCTGTGAGAGAACGCCCACTTTTGCGGTTGTAACAGATTCCAGGGCGAAGTTGAGGGGCCCTATCCCACCACCCATGGCTGCTTCTGGACTTCTTTTAGGTTTGGATCCCGCGCATGGACAGAAGGGGCAAGAAAATGTGAACACATTGTAAATGCATATTTTTGCCTCCGTGGTGGCTCGCACACCGTGGCACTATGCCAAAATTCCGGCCTGAAAAGCCTGTCAGTGAGGCGCAAGATCTTTTAAGTCATGTCCAGAGGGCCAGCATAGTGGCAGGAGTGTGTGGTGCAAATTTCACTCAAATCCATTGAGAGACACTAAGGTTACGGTCAATTGAATGCCATATGAAATTTACGACCAGGCTGCTACCATAAAAAGGGACATTGCTATAATAACACTGGCATTTCCACTTACTTGAACACGTGGGTTGAGTGCCGGACCATTTTCCATTTGACAAACAAACCGTATCTGTACTACCAGTCAGCATATATCCGGTCATGCAGGAGTACTGACGAGATGATAAATAGGTGTTTGCAGAACTGGACACAGTGCCGTTTGCTGGAGGTGGCGTAGCCATAGGACATGTAATCTCTGTAGTCAAAAGACAAGGAAATGTGCTTTTATCGCGATAAATTGCACACATTAGATACAGATGGAAATGTGCTTTTATCGCGATAAATTGCACACATTAGATACAGATGATTAAATACAGTGAAACATGTAGATGATGTACTCGTTGATGCTGTCGTTAAACTACGTTCACCGACTCTCTTCTACATTCAGGTCTCACGGTGAAAATTCCAAACAGGCGGTTGCCTCATAATTCAGCCATAGTTTTTGAGCCGTACATGTGGTCACGTTTTTGGAGAAATTGAGAGCATGTCTGAGAAACCCAGAAAAGCTGGGCTGGGCCATCTTTTCGATTTCGCTCAAGTTTTGCAAGTATGTTTCCTTTGGGGTCTACAACAACCATGCAAAAGGGCTCGCTGCATTACTTACGGACACCTTGCAGCTGGGGACCACCTCGAAATGGGCCCAAAATACGACTGAATTTTGGTTCCAAAAACTAGCGCTGGTACAGCGTACACAATGGAGCTGAGAACAAACTATCACCATGCCAACATTACCTCACCTGAGTAGTCTTCGCATTACCACCACATAGAGCAATGGCTACATCCAGGAAAGCAATGGCTATCATCTCCAAATATCACTAATTCGCATCCCTAAAATAGCGAAAATTCAAGGGCCATAGCGGGAACCACTTACAGCGTCTATTGTCCTGAAATTTGCACAGCAGGACAGTGCCTCTATCAGTAAAATCGCCTTGTACGCTAAATGATTTCAAGGCCAACATGAAGCTCGTGTTCTAATAACTGGTAATTCCACATCGAGATTTGTTTCTCTTTGCCCCCAGTAATTTGTAATATTTATTTATTTTTGCTTTGTTTTTGTTAACTGCCATGGCTGGCTACCGCCCCCCCCCCCCCTCTCCGTCAATATTGGCCTATATTCTCTGGCCACGGGAAGGTGAAATAAATAAATAAATAAATGTGTGCCGTTACCCATAACCGTGCATTATTATTATTATTATTAGACATAATCTCATAGCATGTGACAAGCATAGCTAATGCAGGGACAGAATCCCCTGAGACAAGGGCGTTGAGCCAGCCACGGCAATAGTAAGCTAGCAAAACAAAGCAAATATGAATTAAAGCAGAAAATGAATGGAAAATTACAAAGAAAAACGATTAACGGAAAAAACAGGGAATATTTGCATTCGTGAGTAGCTGTAAATGTTTGAGCTTTTTGGTCAGGAAAATAAACTGAAAAATTAAACATAGGAGGTGCCATGCTGTTTTATTCCAGCACAAAGTGGTAGTAAAATTCGACTCTCCGTATATGACCAAGTGTGATGTACGAGAAGCCATAAAAAGAAGATAACCCGCGCTATAGTCGTGCAATACGATATTATTAATATTTACTTGGGCCCAGTGCGTGATCTCATATAATATGCCTTTTGTCATTACAGCTAATGTCTGCATGACTTTGCCATCAATCAACAATGGCGGAGCAACAGCCAGCAGCGTGACAAAGTATGGTGACCTACACGTCCACTGGCACACCGGGTATGAGTTGTCTGGAATGGAGAGAGTCTTTACAATTATAGCACTCGCGCATTACGCCACTTCTGATTCACCTGGTTGGATTGTCTGAATCTCCCCTTTCTTTATATCGGAATGGTTTTCGCTCCCCACACTGTATCTGCCGCTTTTCCGCCAACTTAACTAGACCTTACTGATGAGGGATGAATTCTCCAAAACGCATGTACTGAGCAAGGAGTTGCACTTTCTTGCAAGTTTCCGGAAATAAAAGCTTGTTGCACGTATTGCATGCTCTCGATGCTAGTCATGAGTCAGTCAAGTCTCAAGTCAAGTCCACGGAAAAGCTTGAACTCCGGTGTGGAGAGTAAAGTGTGTTACCATTGCCGAAGTCGTTACCACTATTTCCTTTCTTTATAATTAAAATTATATAATGACATTGGTCCGGCTCTTCCTACACAGTGCATACTATCGGGAATACATGAACTAAGAGTTTGCAACTTCTATCTCGAGCTGGGATTGGTCCATCCATGGAAGAACTGTTGATAGAGTCATTCTTTGGGAGAAGTACTGGAATGTGTCCCGAGAGCGCCCAGCCGTCTCGTTCTTTCGTGCTCGTGTTGTGCGAAGTTCGATTTGTTTGATTGTCCATGGCTATGCTTTTCAGCAGTCACTCTCCACAGAATACTGTAAGTGAACAAATGCACGGCCTATTCAAATTTCGGGCTCCCAGGGCTAAAACACATTTCGGCTGCAACAAATTTTCGGCCATATATGATCAGGCCGAAGATAGCCGAAAATACACATGGGCCGAACATTTGCTGACTTACAGTACAAGCTATATGCAAAGAAAAGCAGCACAGAGGGTATGGTACTCACGTGTGCACATTGGATTGGCAGTTGACCATGACCCGTCGGCTTGACATATTGTGTAACTCGTACCACTCAATTGATAACCTTCCATACAACTGTACTGACGCACTGCTGAAAATGTATTAGTACCGCTGGACACAGTACCATTTGTCAGTGCTGCTGGTGGAGAAGGGCAAGTGATCTCTGCATAGGGCAAACACACCCACAGACACACAAATACACATGTACAACAAAAGAATGGCTACCACCATTCTGGAGCTCTTTTCAAGCACAACATGCAATGGAGAGCAGAAGTGCAAGCAATTTCCAACAATGTCCAACACAGAGATAGCTATTATAGCAATAGGAATGAAAGTCAGTCATGACCACATACAACCTATAAAGATACAGAACATAGCAAGTCATCCACAATATTAAGAGAGCATGTCTGAGAATACCAAAGTATGTGTGCAAGTGGATCTCTCCGATTTCGCTCAAAATTTGCACGTAGGTTCCCTTTGGGGTGTGGATCGATTGGGCAAAGCCCTTGAAAAAGTTTCTGAAGGGAACCTTGAAATTTGCATACCCCTCAAAAATTGCCGAAATATCACATTATTTATGGGTCTAGAAACGAGTCACGCCACAGCGTATACGAACAAGCTATGAACAAAACTCCATCAAGCCAACATTCCCTCACCTTAGAAGAGTTCCTGGAGCAGTACCGCTTAGCCACGCCAGCATCCCAGAAGACGAGGTCCATCACCCCCTGACGCCACAAATGATCGTCTTGAAAATAGCCAATTTACAAGCACTGGCAAAACAGCCAGCTACGTCCTCAATTGGCCAGAACTATACACCGGCAGATAGTAGAACACCTCTTCCAGCGCTGAGGACATGTCCCCCATCTTCCTTTTGGGGTTTTCTTGAAATAAACTTTTTTGAATTTTTCCACTCGACCATGCTGAAATACGGCCAAAGTCATACCTGCGCAGGAAAGCTCGCCCCTCCGCGACGTCTCCTCAGCAATTTCTACTCCAACACTACTCCCAAGGCCGCAGAACAAAGTGTAGTGTTGACTCTGACAAGGAAAAGCAGCGGTGATCACTTGTCACTCCATTTACAAGCTTCTCCTTGCGCCACCAATAATTTTTTGTGCGACTGTTGATGCAAAAGTGACTGAAGGCCTGAGCGCAGTTTTTGAATTTTATTGCAAGATGCACGGTGAAATCACGTGCCTTGTGACGCAAGAATGCCAAGTCGCGTGGCCCACGGCTCACGAGATTTCAGAGTCACCTTTATCAAGTTCGCTTGTTACTCGCCTTGAACGCCCGTCGGTCTGGAAGTGATCACACTTGTGTTGTTACTGCGCTCAAGAACGCGCTGACCGTGTTGTAGGCCTACGAACCGGGACTTTCCCTGACCATGTAGGTCGAAGACCAGTGAAATGATGATGAAATCACATTCTTTATGACGTAAGAAATCTCTCATGCAGTTCACGCGACAAGTGCGTGCAGCCAGTGCTGCTCGCGTGCCAGTCAACACAAAGGGACCGAGCTAGCCGCTTTTGTCGAGCATCGACATGAAAACAAGGGACTTTTACTGTTGGACTATGTTCGGGATTGCAGGAGGTAAGTGTGAAAGACGAATAACTCTCCATGCTGTACGGGTCATATTTCAACGGCTTGCTGCCATTGCAACACTCCGAGGACAGTTAGTGGGGGTTCTCAGCATTTCAAGCAGGAAATGAAGCTCATCTTACCTCTGCCATCATGGTCTGTTCCGAGTAGCGTTCCAGGCACATTCGCGATCGATGGCCGCGTATCGATGCATGCAGGAAGCGTCATCCTACGTCATAGAGCACGCGATCTCAAAGTGCATCTTGCAATAAAATTCAAAAACTGCGCTCAGGACTTCAGTCACTTTTGCATCAACAGTAGCACAAAAAATTATTGGTAGCGCAAGGAGAAGCTTGTCGTTTGGAGTGACAAGTGATCACCGCTGCTTTTCCTTGTCAGAGTCAACACTACACTTTGTTCTGCAGCCTTGGGAGTAGTGTTGGAGTAGAAATTGCTGAGGAGACGTCCCGGAGTGGCGAGCTTTCCTGCGCAGGTATGACTTTGACCGTATTTCAGCAGGGTCGAGTGGAAAAATTCAAAAAAGTTTATTTCAAGAAAACCCCAAAAGGAAGATGGGGGACATGTCCTCAGCGCTAGAAGAGGTGTTCTACTATCTGCCGGTGTATAGTTCTGACCAATTGAGGACGTAGCTGGCTGTTTTGCCAGCGCTTGTAAATTGGCTATTTTCAAGACGATCATTTGTGGCGTCAGGGGGTGATGGACCTCGTCTTCTGGGATGCTGGCGTGGCTAAGCGGTACTGCTCCAGGAACTCTTCTAAGGTGAGGCAATGTTGGCTTGATGGAGTTTTGTTCATAGCTTGTTCTTATACGCTGTGGTGTGACTCGTTTCTAGACCCATAAATAATGTGATATTTCGGCAATTTTTGAGGGGTATGCAAATTTCAAGGTTCCCTTCAGAAACTTTTTCAAGGGCTTTGCCCAATCGATCCACACCCCAAAGGCAACCTACCTGCAAATTTTGAGCGAAATCGGCGAGATCCACTTGCACACATACTTTGGTATTCTCAGACATGCTCTCTTAATCATTTTATATGCACAAACCTCCACTTCAGTGTGAATATATGTTGATATCACCACTGTAATCAAATCATTAGGTTTTCTTATGCCTATACAGAGCTAGGCTATAGAAGAAGGCAAGAAGCACCATTTGGCCCTCGAAAAGTCTGCGTTGAATACACCACTATCACTGCTGCACTCTGTGGCCGACCACAATCATATACTTCCCACAACAACAAGAGTTTGGTTTTGTTTGTTTATTTACGGATTCTGCAGAGGTAAATGGATACCTATCATGAGAGTCTCCCCAAACCAAAAAAATAATTTGAAACTCGGGTATTGAGCCAATAATAAAAGTAGAAAGGAAAAGGACATATGGAAACGAGTTAGGAGTAACTCTCCACCACTGTAACTAGAAGCTAGGTGTCAGGACGTCGAATGTCTCAGTACTCTGTCAGTTTTGTGCCTAGTTGTTGCACTTTCTGACTGTATATAGTATCTAGTTACAGTGGTGGAGAGTTACTCCTAACTCGTTTCCATATGTCCTTTTCCAAAAAAATAATGAAAATAAAATTATGTATAGAGTTAAAAAAACTCAAAATCTGAGATTTTTAAGAGATTCCTTTGGAGTACTGTAAAACCAGTATTTATAGCACCGGTGGTAATTTTGCCATTTTATCGAAAGGAATTTTTTTGCTACAGTTAAAGCAGCACTAATCGAACTATTGCATGCGTAATATAGCACTTGTCGTCTTCCTGTTCAATTCTGAAACTCGAAATTGAAAAAAAATCACCGCGAATTGGTGTAAATCCAGAGAAAGGCAACAAAATTAATGGTTACAATTAGTAATTCTACAGTACTGAAACACTCTTCCGACTAACTGCTCCTTTGGTCATTGAGAGGTTATTGGAGAAAGCTCAGCTGTTGGATGACTTTTCCCTTTCTAATTTTTTCGTTCGGTCTTTGGATGATTTTCCCTTTCCAATTTTTCTTAACCCTTTGTGTACACTGTATGCGCAGGGTACTCATCGGTAATAATGGACCTATAGCATGAAACTAAGACACATTTTGTCTATGGAAGTTATGCTTTTCTGAATCTGTTGGTATCAAATGTGTCCAGGTAAGAAAATATTTGACCGAGCACCACAACTATAGATACAGGCCATACCTGAAATACCTATTTCTGAGTCAATTGTCCATATTCCTGACAATTTAGATCAGTGTACTTTTGAATCGTGTAGAGACTTGCTAACATTGCCCTGCTTCACACAGAGCGACAGGAGACCACTGCACTAGAGTACAGCCGCCATTGCTTGAACAATAGCAAAATGGACGGAAAAGAGCCATATTGCGTAAATACCAGGTGCCAAACAACTGCATCAAAATTTCAAAATACAGGTAGACTCCCTCTAATTCGAATACGGTATAATTCGAACATTCCGCGTAATTTGAACTTTTTCGTCGTTCCGATCTTCTGCAAGTCACTTCAAGTCAAAATCGAATGCATAATTCGAAGTACGAAAAGTGCGCCGGTTGGATAATTCGAACCCAGTCTTCGTACAGAAGAGCTGTTTACAGTACATTGGCTATGTCCTTTGAACGCTTATTTCGAAGTGAGATTGAGTTGCTATCCTTGTAATTCGAAGTTCATTTTTTTCTTCTTCTCTAGCCAAGAGTAGCTCAAAAATCGATCGATGGTCCGCTGCAGGATCGACTATAGCGTTCAAGAAACCCACCTTCTCTCGAAATTTGATTCCAGCTCGTGCGAGGCGATTTGCAAAGGTTTGATTGAAGACGACTTCTTCCAGGTGGCTGACTCTCTTCGCAGATCTTGATGGCCTTTCCTACCGCGCCAGCTCGTGCACAGAGATGTTGGGGCACAACAACACTATTGTTGTAAATATTGTCTATGCCTAGCCTATGCTTCACTTCCGTTCTTCAGAACGACGTGCTGCTGTCCGACGGCCTTTCATGACGCGGATTAGACAACGCAGTTCTTTTCCGTTGAAATTGTTTCAGGAAAGCTGCAGTGACTGACAACTTCTTCACTAGAAGATGAAGATAATGTCAAAATGATTTTGTGTCGATCCAGTGTTTTGATGATCCGTTGTACCAAGGCAAGAGTGCACACACGTTTATGGACTCTTGGTTGTACATGACCGGTACGACCACCTATGTTTCGTAGTCAAAAGACAAGGACATGTGCTTTTATAGCAGTGAATTGCACACATTAGATACAGATGGAAATGTGCTTTTATCGCGATAAACTGCACACATTAGATACAGATGATTAAATACAGTGAAACATGTAGATGATGTACTCGTTGAGGCTGTCATTAAACTACGTTCACCGACTCTCTTCTACGTCCAGGTCTCACGGTGAAAATTCCAAACGGGCGGTTGTCTCATCATTCCATTCAGCCACAGTTTTTGACCCGTACATGCGGTCACGTTTTTGGAGAAATTGAGAGCATGTCTGATAAACCCAGAAAAGCTGGGCTGGGTTATCTCTTCGACTTCGCTCAAGTTTTGTAAGTATGTCTCCTTTGGGGTCTACAACAACCATGCAAAAGGGCTCGCTGCATAACTTACGGACACCTTGGAACTGGGAACCACCTCGAAGTGGGCCTAAAATACGACTGAATTTTGTTTCCAAAAATTAGCCCTGGTACAGCGTACACAATGGAGACGCGTGCGGCCAGTGATGATTCACCCTGGGATGCGCCGAGCACAGTGAGCCAACCGCTGCCACTGCACTGGCTGCTATTATAGCTGATGCAGTTGCTGTGGTTGCTACTCCAGTTACTTGGCATCCTCACTGTCCATCATTTTTCTTGAAGTAGGTAGGGTTGCTTGAGGATTCAAGCTTTACGAGGCGCCCAAGAAAAAGAAAGACCCATTCTGGATCGCGAAGTCGCATATGATGCAAGCGCCGTATACGCCGAGAGTTGCTGTACTCTAGTCTAGGTTGCCGTAGAACACCAGGATCATATCAAGCATGTTATAATGACATTTCTCCATTCTGAAGTCAACACTGACCAGTTATAGCACTGCTTGCCATTGCTTGTCTGATCTTTGTCGTCAATTGCCTAAATTGAATGAATTTTGAGGAAAGATCGCCAAAAGTCTAATCTAAATCTAAATATGGTGTTATGAGTCTCGTACAATGAAATCCTTCAAAATTTCTTAGGATTCACAGTGCGTATGTCCATACCCAACATCTCCAATCAATTTTGGACCAGAATATGCATTTTCAAAAAATGTCATTTTTGGCCCAGTGGGAGGTGATTTTCCGGTCAGGGCTGAAAGGGTTAATATCTCTAGTCAAACGGATCAAAAACTGTGTATTGTTGTTCATTCTATTCGTCTTAACAAAGCCCTGCCACACTTGCGTAAATATAACTGGTTTTTTCCACTCGTCCTAGGCGCAATCACTGCACTTTGCCAAAAGCCCGAACATCAGCTTATACCAGATCTCCGTTTTTCGCTGCCTATTCTCTCTGGCTGGCTCTGCCTCTATAAGTGAAATCGTCTTGTATGCTAAATGATTTCGAGGCCAACATGAAGCTCGTTTTTAATAACTGCTAATTCTTCATCGAGATTTGTTTCTCTTTGCCTCCAGTAATGCGTTATTTTTATTTATTTTTGCTTTGTTTTTGTTTATTGCCATGGCTGGCTACCAACAACCCCCCCCCCCCCCCACCAATCCCCCACCTCCCTCCACATTGGCCTATATTCTCTGGCCACGGGAAGGTGAAATAAATAAATAAATAAATAAATGTGTGCCGCTACCCATAACCGTGCATAAAAAACAGGGAATATTTGCATTCAAGAGTAGCTGTTAATTGTTGAGCTTTCCTTTTTGGTCAGGAAAATAAACTGAAAAATTAAACATAGGAAGTGCCATGCTCTTTTATCCCAGCATAAAGTGGTACTAAAATTCGACTCTCCGTATATGACCTATTGTGATGTACGAGAAGCCATAAGAATAACATAACCCGCGCTATAGTCGTGCAATATTATTAATATTTACTTGGGCCCAGTGCGTGATCTCATGTAATATGCCTTTTCTTATTACAGCTAATGTCTGCATGACTTTGCCATCAATCAACAATGGCGGAGCAACAGCCAGCAGCATGACAAAGTAGGGTGAACTACATGTCCACTGGCACACCGGGCATGAGTTTACTGGAATGGAGAGAGTCTTTACAATTGTAGCACTCGCGCATTACTCCACTTCTGATTCACCAGGGTGGATTGTCTGAATCTCCCCTTTCTTTATATCGGAATGGTTTTCGCTCCCCACACTGGATCTGCCGCTTTTCCGCCAACTTAACTAGCCCTTACTGATGAGGGATGAATTCTCCAAAAAGCATGTACTGAGCAAGGAGTTGCACTTTCTTGCAAGTTTCCGGAAATAAAAGCTTGTTGCACGTATTGCATGCTCTCGATGCTAGTCATGAGTCAGTCTAGTCTCAAGTCAAGTCCACGGAAAAGCTTGAACTCCGGTGTGGAGAGTAAAGTGTGTTACCATTGCCGAAGTCGTTACCACTATTTCCTTTCTTTAGAATTAAAATTATGTTATGACATTGGATCGGCTCTTCCTACACAGTCCATGCTATCGGGAATACATGAACTAAGAGTTTGAAACTTCTATCTCGAGCTGTGATTGGTCCATCCATGGAAGAACTGTTGATAGCGTCATTCTTTGGGAGAAGTACTGGAATGTGTCCCGAGAGCGCCCAGCCGTCTCGTTCTTTCGTGCTCGTGTTGTGCGAAGTTCGATTTGTTTCATTGACCAGGGCTATGGTTTTGAGGAGTCACTCTCCACAGAATACTGTAAGTGAACAAATGCACGGCCTATTCAAATTTCGGCCTCCCAGGGCTAAAACACATTTCGGCTGCAACAAATTTTCGGCCAGATATGATCAGGCCGAAGATAGCCGAAAATTCACATGGGCCGAACATTTGCTGACTTACAGTACAAGCTATATGCAAAGAAAAGCAGCACAGAGGGTATGGTACTCACGTGTGCACATTGGATTGGCAGTTGACCATGACCCGTCGCCTTGACATATTGTGTAACTCGTACCACTCAATTGATAACCTTCCATACAACTGTACTGACGCACTGATGAAAATGTATTAGTTCCGCTGGACACAGCACCATTTGTCAGTGCTGCTGGTGGAGAAGGGCAAGTGATCTCTGCATAGGGCAAACACACCCACAGACACACAAATACACATGTACAACAAAAGAATGGCTACCACCATTCTGGAGCTCTTTTCAAGCACAACATGCAATGGAGAGTAGAAGTGCAAGCAATTTCCAACAATGTCCAACACAGAGATAGCTATTATAGCAATAGGAATGAAAGTTAGTCATGACCACATACAACCTATACAGATACAGAACATAGCAAGTCATCCACAATATTAATCATTTTATATGCACAAACCTCCACCTCAGTGTGAATATATGTTGATATCAACACTGTAATCAAATCATTAGGTTTTCTTATGCCTATACAGAGCTAGGCTATAGAAGAAGGCAAGAAGCACCATTTGGCCCTCGAAAAGTCTGCGTTGAATACACCACTATCACTGCTGCACTCTGTGGCCGACCACAATCATATGAGCCGTCAGATGAGAAAACAGACCTTATCACAAAAAAGTCATATTTTTGTTTGTGGTGCTATCTGATTGCCAGGAGCACCAGGAATCGTATGCAGAAAACCAGAGTTGATTTGGACCAGGGAAAGTAAAGTTATAGCCTTGACAGTAGGAGACCATTACAAATTGCACCTCAATTTTGGGTGCAATACCAACAATTGTTTCACCTACTTTGGATAATATTTTCTGTTTCCTTTGACCGATTTCCACAAACTTGGGCTTTCTGGAAAGCTCTGGCTACAAGCAACCCGTTGGGCCCTAATCCGATAGCAAATAAAGCACAGCTCCAGCGCAACAAGCTACAAACATCGCTTCAGCGCTAGACTTGCGCCGTCACACGAAAATCGCTCGCCATTTCCATCTCCATTATCCCAGGACGCCCAATTTTTTTCGTGAAGATGCAGTGAGAGCTTCCAAGACGTCTGAGCCTGTTGCCGAGATCGTTGATTGCTTGAAAAGGGGGAAATCCCTGGTCTGGAGCGTTTGACTCGCGTGTAGAAATGCAAAGTGCCGTGACGTATCTTGCAGGCTTCGCATCTCGGGAACGCGTCATCGTGCCGCGATCGCGCTTGCTGCATTGGATTCCCTGGAGTTTTCTCTTCGATTTACATACTTGGATTGTCCCAAAAGACCGATATTTGACTGAAATACGACGGTTTGTAGCTTGGTTGTCCAGACGCACCAGTGGGTAAACTCGCCAACTTTCAAGTGCACTTTTCTGCACTGTACAGTTTTTCGATAAGGTCTGTTTTCTCATCTGACGGCTCATATACTTCCCACAACAACAACAGTTTGGTTTTGTTTGTTTATTTACGGATTCTCCAGAGGTAAATGGATACCTATCATGAGAGTCTCACCAAACCAATAAAATAATGAAAATAGAATTATGTATGGAGTTAAAAAAACTCAAAATCTGAGATTTTTAAGAGATTCCTTTGGAGTACTGTAAAACCAGTATTTATAGCACCGGTGATAATTTTGCCATTTTATCGAAAGGAATGTTTTTGCTACAGTTGAAGCAGCACTAATCGAACTATTTCATGCATAATACAGCACTTGTCATCTTCTTGTTCAATTCTGAAACTCGAAATTGAAAAAATCACCGCGAATTGGTGTAAATCCAGAGAAAGCCAACAAAATTACCGGTTACAATTAGTAATTCTACAGTACTGAAACACTCTTCCGACTAACTGCTCTTTCGGTCATTGAGACCTTATTGGAGAAAGCTCAGCTGTTGGATGACTTTTCCCTTTGCAATTTTTCTTAACCCTTTGTGTACCAGGCATCTACTGTATCCGCAGGGTACTCATCGGTAATGATGGACCTATAGCGTGAAACTAAGACACATGTTGTCTATGGAAGTTATGTTTTTCTTAATCTGTTGGTATCAATGTGTCCGGGTACTAAAAATATTTTGACCGAGCACCACCACTACAGATACAGGCCATACCTGGAATACCAATTTCTGAGTCCATTGTCCATATTTCTGACAATTTAGATCAGTGTACTTTTGAATCGTGTATAGACTTGCTAACATTGCCCTGCTTCGCACTGAGCGACAGGAGACCACTGTACTAGAGTACAGCCGCCCTTTGCCTGCTTGAACAATAGCAAAATGGACGGAAAAGAGCCATAATGCGTAAATACCAGGTGCCAAACATTTGCATCAAAATTTCAAAATACAGGTAGACTCACTCTAATTCGAATACGGTATAATTCGAACATTCCGTGTAATTCGAACTTTTTCGTCGTTTCCATCTTCTGCAAGTCACTTCAAGTCAAAATCGAATGCATAATTCGAAGTACGAACAGTGCGCCGGTTGGATAATTCGAACCCAGTCTTCGTACAGAAGAGCTGTTTACAGTACATTGGCTATGTCCTTTGAACGCTTATTTCGAAGTGAGATTGAGTTGCTATCCTTGTAATTCGAAGTTCATTCTTTTCTCCTTCTCTCGCCAAGAGTAGCTCAAAAATCGATCGATGGTCCGCTGCAGGATCGACTATCGCGTTCAAGAAACCCACCTTCTCTCGAAATTTGATTCAAGCCCGTGCGAGGCGAATTGCAAAGGTTTCATTGAAGACGACTTCTTCCAGGTGGCTGACTCTCTTCGCAGATCTCGATGGCCTTTCTTCCCGCGCCAGCTCGTGCGCGGAGATGTTGGCGCACAACAACACTATTGTTGTAAATATTGTCTATGCCTATCCTATGCTTCACTTCCGTTCTTCAGAACGACGTGCTGCTGTCCGACGGCCTTTCACGACGCGGATTAGACAGCGCAGTTCTTTTCCGTTGAAATTGTTTCAGGAAAGCTGCAGTGACTGACAACTTCTTCACTAGAAGATGAAGATAATGTCAAAATGATTTTGTGTCGATCCAGTGTTTTGATGATCCGTTGTACCAAGGCAAGAGTGCATAAACGTTTATGGACTCTTGGTTGTACATGACCGGTACGACCACCTATGTTTCGTTGATGCAAATAAAAATGTGGAAAAAATATTCAGCATGTACTTTCAAGCATTTTGACATACATATCAGTGCATGGGGCTGCATTTGGATAATTAGAAGTTCAGGATAATTCGAAGTTAGCGCCTGGCAATTTGAGGTTCAAATTAAATGGAGTCTACCGGTATTGAAATTGTGTCAGATTTGAGTATGTACCTTTCGCTTAGCTACTCACGTCCAACGAGGGTCTTGGTGATTGAAAAGACCAGGAATAGTCACTGGGTGAGGAATTTCACCTGCCTTGATTATTTCAGGCCATCGCTGTGCTCCCTTTCGCTGCTGCTTGGAGAGCGAATACTGCAATGGCTTCAGCGATGGAAATTCTCATTTTCGATTCAGACCCTGAGACTATATCGTTGCTACAACTCTCTCCAGGCATTCACCATCACTAGTACACATCGACAACAGCTAGAGCAAGCTATACTTCCGATAGAAGCAGTGTAAACGAACAGAAACATGTTCGAAATTGCTAAAATATATCGTAGAGCGCTGAAATTGAAAAGCGCACTTTTCACCGCGATCGTTCTCCGTACTTTCAAATGGAACTTAAAAATTCCCCTTTGGGCTTCGTGATCTTCAACTTGCATTTCTCGGGCATGGCATCATGTTATCGGTTCAGAGAAAAGTTAACTTGGGCTGCATCTTGACTGTGACTGGTACCTTATGGCCCGCGATCTGCTAAAACCACCCTTCGGTGCTGTGTAATTTTTCGGAGAAAATGATGAAAACGTCAGCACGTCTCGATTTTCTCATCATCGCAGGTGACAGTTATGGCGGAAGGAGGATGACGGCGCTCGTTCGCACAAACTGTTGTCGGATTCTCGGCAGCGGGGTCGTCAGCGCTTCCAAAATGACGATAGATCGTTCTTCGGGTGGTCAGATCAAGATTCTGACGACCAGAGCGATAACGAATCGACCAACGTCTCTTCGCTCGTGACCCTGCCGATCGCGCTTGCGATCGATGCGAAGGAGAATTTGGACGAGGCGCCAGCGCTACAGCCAGCACAAGCCCTCGCCGCCCGAGGACAGGGCCAACATAAGAAATCCCGTGGCCAGGCGGCGCCCAGTACTGTTGAAGAGGTACAGGCGGGAGTGGACAAGGGCTGCAGTTGTGCCGATGTCAACTGTTTCAAGAACTAACTTGTCACAGGATACTCTACTCACTGCACGCAACACAGCGCTCGCAATGACGAACGAGGAGCTGTACTGTTACGTCGCTGGAAAGCTCGATGTGTTTAGACGACGCGGTGCAGTTACTTCTCACCATGGAAGCATCGCACAACGGATGCAGCGCGGAGAGAGGTCCGGTCCACTTATCGCTATGAAGTGGAGGATGACGAAGTGTGCCAGATAGTTTTCATGTACGCACATAATAATTATGTAAAGGAGTGGAAGCTAAAACGGCGGATGTCTATGAGTATGAGCATGCTGTCGCTCCCCCTCAGCACGCACATGAGGGTACTTTGCCCTGGAATGCACTTCCTGCAACTATGGTGACATCAATGGACTTCCCCAGCCTGCTGCCCCAGGGCCAGAGGCCCACTCCAACTTAACTGCCATTTGCTACTACCAAGAAGCATGCGCATACTGAATATATCAAGGCTAGAGGAACAGCAGCATACACAACGTTCCTGAAAATATGGAGCAGAGAGTGCAGTGATGTGATAATTATGAGGCCAAAAGAAGATGTGTGCGGTGTATGTTCCGATTTGCAGTCTCAGATTGTAAGGGCAAGAACGGCAGAAACTCGCTTAAGCTTACTGACGCACTCAAAGCTCATACTGATGAAGCTAACGTGGCCCGTGACCGTTATCAAAAGTGTATTACTGCCTGGCATCTGATCATCTGCCAGTGACGCTCGAGACGGCTGGAATCTCACCAAGCGTGCAAAGTACTTGCACCAACAGATTCGTCAGCACTGCCACGCAGAGAGCAGAGATATCACATGCCCAGCACCAGACCAAGCAGAGCCAACGTCCTAATTATATGTTCGGAACATACATAGTAGAATACTGGATAACTGTGCAAAATAGTTTTTCTCTGTACATAGACAGGTGTATGACAGGTGTATGAAGCCTCAGATACGAATTATAGTGTTAATATCAATTATTTTCGGCATTTTTATGCACCAAAAGCTTGCATAAGATCGGTCATATTTCAATGAATATATACAATTTGAGCCTAATACTTCACCATATGTTCGGGCAATGGCCAGGGACCCGTCAGGCGAAATAGCACGTCATAGTACATTCGAGATCAGCGGGAAGAAGATGACGACGTCCACTAATTTAGTATCTGTGCACACGATTCTGCTGTGTGTGCTACTCTGTGTGTCAGCTATGGCATCATCGCCTGTGGTTCCATGCCTAGCATGTACGTCTGAACCATCCTACAAAGTTTGAATGACGTAGGTTGAGCGATCGCTCCGCGAAACATGCTTTTTGAAATTCTCTTCATAGTATATCTTCCACCATTGAAATTTCGAATTTCTTCGAATTTTTTGCTGGGAGGGGTGGCTTGCAACCTCGATATGGCTTGTTCCAGGCATGCTTTGGAGCCATCGCCTGTTGAAACAGTGGCGGGAAGCTGCCCTGCAACTGTTCCAGCAGGAAATTAATCGATCCGAGAAAGCGCGAGTCCGCGAATCTCGGTTGAGTATTGAGTATTTCAAGCCTTTTCACGACGAAGATGGAGTTCTTTTTGGAGATGGACGTCGCGACAAAGGACATGGTGTCCGACTTCTGGCGTCTGGTGAAGCCAGGGATCATTTGTCCAGTCAGGTCGGCAGCCTAACCGTCGGTAAGCTTGTGTTTGGATCCCGTTCTGCTCGATGTGGTAGATCACAAACAATTTGAGCATCGCACAAATTGATTTCAGCATCGTGCGTACGGTATTTTATATTCAGAAAATCCCAAAGTGTCTCTGTGTGGCCGTCCTATGCCACGAGAAACTCCAATCAGGCTCCTATGTCCTCTGCCTTCATGATTGAATGTCCACTTCGTTTGAACACAACAATCGAGGACGGCTGTGCAATGAAAAATACAGCTATACTAGAGCTGAAAAAAGAAGAAAAAAAACGGCTCAGGATGAGACTCGAGTACACGCATACTCTCCCAGCAGGTGAAATGCAAATTTTTGTGAAAAATGCGTGACGCCGACTGACCAGTAATTTCGCCTGACGAACTTCCCGCCAAAAACTCATTTTCGGCAAAATAGCACCAAAGGGTGGTTTTAGCAGATCCTTGGCCTTATGGTCTTCAATCCGACTCTCATGCCAGTGTAACTAACCGCAGCACAAAGAAATGTGTTACATTATGTGTTGGAAAGTGTTTGTTACTTACTTGTACACGTTGGACTGATTGCAGACCAGCTCTGACTGGTGAGACACGTAACACTTGACGCGCCCGTTAACCGATATCCAACATTGCAGCTAAAACTTGCCTTTGAACCAAAAGTTAAGTCATCCACGTAGACATATCCATTGGTAGGGGCCGATAGAATCCGGCATATGTTTACTGTGGACATAAGAGCGTGGAAACATAATTATCTAGAGAGATAACAAGAAATTTCACATCTGAACGAAAAGCTTTATCGGCCATTTCGGTGCTCCATGCATACACCATCGCATTGCATTATGCAACCAGAATTACATTTTACAAATGTCATTATTTGTGCAATTTGAATTTGCTGTTGACCATGTACCGTCAGCCTGGCAGACAGTGTACCTACTTCCACTGAGGGCATTGCCTGGGTTACAAAAAAATCCTCGCACTGTCAAATATGTTGTCCCTCCCATTTCTACACCACCATCGGTTACTTGTGGAATTGGTGCCGAACACATAATTCCTGTTGAAGAAGAAAAAATACCGTATTTTCCGGGGTATAAGCCGCCCCCCCCCCCCTTTTTGAGGCAAAATATTGACTAAAAGTTGGTATTCGGAGTATAAGCCGCACCCACAAACCAAGGTTTTTCACACTCATTGACAAATGGCCTTTCTACAAATTTACTATGGTTATGGAGCTAAATACCATGTTAGATCAGATTATGAAGTGTTAGTGCACCACAGGTTGCTGCAGAGATGTTGGTGTATTGCTGTGTTGACTACAGATCACTCCATGTCATCTGCACTATCTTCAGTCTCGCTGCCAGTGCCACTGATTTTGATCAGCAACACAGGCGTGAAGCTGAGTCGAACGACATGTCACATGACGTCAGCATGCATATGTATGTGATGTATGCTAAGAATTCATTCGTGCAAGCATATTCGGTGTATAAGCCGCAGGGGCGATTTTGGTCCGATTTTTAGAGAAAAAAGGGCGGCTTATGCCCCGGAAAATACGGTAATGGGAAAGCAATCATCGAAGTTCCTCACTTGATCACCCATGCACATGAAATACGACTTCAGTAGCCAGATGAACCTGTTTGCCCGCCGTACTTTCGTTGTCGGTGTTATTCAGCTTGATCTAGAATATGCTCTCGCTGTATACCTTTCGTTTATATCCGCTAAAAATAGAAACAAGCTAGCCTCACTCCACCGGCGCGCTTCATGAGTTGCTTGTGGCGCATCACCCCAAGCTAATGTCATGCCACTTCTTCACCTCCTCAATGTTTCCTCTTTCCAATATCGATCAGTATTTATGTTCCTTGTATTCATTTTCCACTGTTACTGTATTAAGCCAACTGTTTGCTTGCAGTCCCTCTTTCCCATCTGTACGTCTACCCGAACTACTCGCGACTCAACAACTCATAACATGAGTATCAATCGCTATAGATCTATGTCTGGCTTTTTTCAAGTAAATCGGCACTTGTTTGGAATTATTTACCAGACGACCTGAAGTCCTGCTACTATCGCAGATTTCCGCGTCAAATTGGCTATTTGGCTAAAAACAGCTTAACTCTTAATTTCCTTCAAGCAATGTGCATAATCAGTAAATTGATGTTGCTGTTTTAGTTTTGTTTTGTTTTTGGTTTCCCGCTCTCGGGGCCTTCTATTCGGTACTCTTTGTAGTTGTACTTCTGTACTGTTGAGCTATCCGAATTCTAATAAACACAAAAAAAGTAGCAACACCAATTCGCAAATAATGATAACATTGGCATTTCCACTTACTTGAACACGTGGGCTGAGTGCCGGACCATTTTCCATTTGACAAACAAACCGTATCTGTACTACCAGTCAGCATATATCCGGTCATGCAGGAGTACTGACGAGATGATAAATAGGTGTTTGCAGAACTGGACACAGTGCCGCTTACTGGAGGTGGCGTAGCCAAAGGACATGTAATCTCTGTAGTCAAAAGACAAGGACATGTGCTTTTATAGCAGTGAATTGCACACATTAGATACAGGTGATTAAATACAGTGAAACATGTATATGATGTACTCGTTGAGGCTGTCATTAAACTACGTTCACCGACTCTCTTCTACGTTCAGGTCTCACGGTGAAAATTCCAAACGGGCAGTTGTCTCATAATTCAGCCACAGTTTTTGACCCGTACAGTCGGTCACGTGTTTGGAGAAATTTCAGAGTATGTCTGAGAAACCCAGAAAAGCTGGGCTGGGCCATCTCTTAGATTTCGATCAAGTTTTGCAAGTACGTTTCCTTTGGGGTCTACAACAACCATGCAAAAGGGCTTGCTCCATAACTTACGGACACCTTGGAACTGGGACCACCTCGAAATGGGCCCAAAATACGACTGAATTTTGGGTCCAAAAACTAGCGCTGGTACAGCATACACAAGGAGCTGAAAACAAACCAGCACCATGCCAACATTACCTAACCTGAGTAGTCTTCGCATTACCACCACATAGAGCCATGGCTACATCCAGGAAAGCAATGGCTATCATCTCCAAATATCACTAATTTGCATCGCTAAAATAGCGAAATTTCGAGGGCCACGGCGGGAACCACTTACGTCGTCTATTGTCCTGAAACTTGCACTGCAGGACAGTGGACTATCTCCACTACCACCACCCAGGACATGTCTCGTAAAAAGGGTTCTACGTTTTCTGATCTTAATCATCGATCACCTCGATCTGCAATGTCAAGTGGAGGTCGGCGCACGGCCAGTTTCCGGACCCAAAAATATCATGCTTTAATCGCACAAATTGAGATTTGCTCAATATTTTTTGAATTTCTGCAGAGCTTCGCTGCTGCCGAAATTCGAGTCCTTCAGGGAAGGAAATGCGTTCCGAGAGCGCCCAGCCGTCTCGTTCTTTCGTGCTCGTGTTGTGTGATGTTCGATTTGTTTGATTGCCCAGGGCTATGCTTTTCAGCAGTCACTCTCTACAGAATACTGTAAGTCGACAAATGTTCGCCCCATTCAAATTTCGGACTCCCAGGGCTAAAACACATTAGAGCTGCAACAAATTTTCGGCCAGATATGATCAGGCCAAAGATAGCCGAAAATACACATGTGCCGTAAATTTATTGACTCACCATACCAGCTATATGCAATGAATAGTAGTGCAGAAAGTATGATACTCACGTGTGCACATTGGATTGGCAGTTGACCAAGACCCATCGGCTTGACATACTGTGTAACTCGTTCCACTCAATTGATAACCTTCGTTGCAACTGTACTGAAGTACTGATGAAAGTGTATTGGTACCAGTGGTTACAGCACCATTTGCTGGTGCTGTTGTTGGAGAAGTGCATGTGATCTCTGCATATAGCAAACACACCCACAGACACACTAATAATTATACATGTACAACAAAAAAGGCTACAACTATTCTAGAGCTCTTTTCAGGCAAAACATGCTATGCAGAGTAGATATCCATGCAATTTCCAACCCATAGATAGATATTATCGCAATAGTAATGAAGTTCAGTTATAACAACATACAACCTATAAAGATACAGAACATAACATGTCATCTACAACATTAATCAATTTACATGTACAAACCTCCCCCTCAGGGTGAATACGTATGTGTTATTACCCGAGTATCAGGGCAATACCGGCAGATATCGTAGCCGGTATTGCCCGTACTACGAGGCTAATAACACATTTACGACATGCATACTTTCCTAATTTGATGTACTCATAAACGTACACTGCCTTCACACGTGGAATTCGGAATCATGGTACTACGAAAAACTGCGAGGCACATGTATCCAACTCGTATTATATCTACATGCGCACCTCTTGTATGTGTATGTGTACAGTGTGTATGGGGTCAAATGCCGGGCAATATCGTGTAATATTGGACCGCCTGAGCGGGCTTGTATAGAGAAATATTGCCCGCTCTATCTGGTCGCTGATTGGCTGTAGACCTGGAAACGGTCACCTGACATGTAATAAGTATCTAATATTGACTGAGAACGAGGTCAATATAGGAAATAAATGCCGAGTAAAAGACCGAGGCGAAGCCGGGGTCTTTTACGACGTTTTTATTTCCTATACTGACCAAGTACGAAATCAATATTAGATTTATCACGACACAAAAATCCGTATTTCAAATTCCAGAACGATAACCTCATGAATCCCGGTTTTATGATTGCACAACCGTTGCACCACCACCTACTCATGCAGTGACAATGCTGCACTAGGCACCGTTCAACTGCACAACCCATAAGCAGTCAAATATAAGCAGTCAATGTAGCCCTAAGGAGTGAAATATGCAGGAATATCTGACTGCTTAGGTATAGCGAAAATCAATGGGAGTCAATACTAAGGGAATGATAAAGGCTTTTATCATCCATATAATCAAATGATTTGGTATTCTTATGGTTTTACTCTGCTAGGCTGTAAAAGAAGGCAAGCAGCACCATTTGACCCTTGAAAATTTCACCACGAATTGGTCTAAATCCAGAGAAAGGCAACAAAATTACCGGCTACAATTTTTCATTCTACAGTACTGAAACACTATTCCGACTAACAGCTGTTTCGGTCATTGAGACCTCATCGGAGAACGCTGAGCTTTAGTATGACTTAATTAACCATTTTCCATTCTCTCAACTAGTGAATGTAATGTATGTACTGTATACACAAGGAGATATTTTAGTCTTCTCACCGGTACAGCTGGCTATGGGAATTTCCCAGGAGCCAGTAGACAGGCATTTGGAAGTTGCCATTCCCGACAACTTATAGCCGGTGTTGCAGTGGACGTGTAGTACACCATACTTTGTCATGCTGCTGGCTGTTGCACCGCCATTGTTGATTGTAGGCAAGGTCTTGCAGACAATAGCTGTAAGCAGACAAGGCATAATTCCAAGAGATCACACACACGGGGCTAAACAAATATCAGTTAGGTCAGGTTTTGTTCTACCTATGGCTTCTGGTATGTCAGACTTGGATGTAACTGAAGAGGCCAGTTTATAAACGACTTCCTAAAACATAGTAGCGCAATGTAGTGGAATAAAATACCATAGCATCTCCTTTGTTTATTTCTCTGCTTTTTCTGTCAGAAGGCTGGCTATCATGATAAACTTTCAAGAATTTACGTCGTTAAGGAAATGTAAAATCCATATACAGGTTTCAGGTATACTTTCCTATGGCAAGGTAATTGATGGGATGTCCATTTTCCCATTCACTGTCCTTTTCGGTATTTCGCTAATTCAACTGCATGGCATGTCCAGTTCTATTACCTTCACATTCTGGAATGGTTGTCCATAACTGAGATGCCTGGCAGGTGACGGTTTGAGGACCAAACATTTCAAATCCGCTATTGCAAGTGACATTGACATTTGTACCAACGAGTTGGTTCGCTGTGCTGTAATTGGCATTGGGAATGTTGAGGATCGGGCAAATCGCTGTGGTTGGAAAAAGAAAAGAGCAACATTCAATTGCCCCATATAATATACTATCACCAGCAAAGTGGAACACATATTTCATGGCAACTCAGAGTATCACGCTTTCGCGCTCCTCAGGCAAAATCAAGAAATAGGATCTTCAGTTCGGCTGCTGCACACAGTTGCAGTGGTAGCTTCCCATATCTGCTTCTTCGCAAACATTTGCCATAACTACCCAGGCTCTTTATGTCTCTCCCTCTGTCTGTTTCCCTCTATCTCTCTCTCTCACTCTCTCTCTCGCTCTCTCTATCTCTCTATCTCTATCTCTATCTGTCTCTCTCTCTCTCTCTCTCTCTCTCTCTCTCTCTCTCTCTCTTCCTCCCTCCCTCTCTCCCTCTTTCTCCCTCCCTGAGTGCAGTTTTTGAAATTTCCTGGAAGAATCATGGTAAAATCACGTGCATAGTGATGCAAAAATCTCGCGGACCACGGCTCCCGAGACATCCGAATCACCTTTGTCCAGTATGTTGCCTGGAACGGCCGCTGGTCTAGAAGCGATCACACTGGTGCTGTTCCGAAGCTTCAGAACACCCTTGCCGTAACATGCCTAGTTATCTCCTTAGAATATTTACGCCTTATCAACCTGGACATGATTTTGTTGATCCCAAATATTTACTTGCCGTTAGTCTAGCTAGATTATTTATGATACTGCATTATGTATTATACTACACAAGTAGAGTTGAAATTGGCTATTATGGACACGTGGTTTAAAGTGAAGCTATTGGCATAACGTTATTACACATTCTGTACTTACGGTTACAGGTCGGGACTGTTGTTGTCGTGGCTACACTTGTACATGTCACTGTGGGACTACCCACGATGCCGAAGTTAGCATTGCAGGTTACATTGAATACTGGTGCAGTACCAGTAACCAATCCATTCGTTATTATAGGCGCAGTGCACACGATAGCTGTATTGGAAAGTAGGAAAGCAATGAACTGATTTCAAACATAAAAGGACAATGCATTATTTGCTTTTTTATTGTTTCATCATATTATCCCCTTGGAAGTAGTAGCTGATTGATTTTGTAAACTAACGTATTGCATCGGTGGGTCAAACTGATCATTGTCTTGGCAATTAGGTAAGTACGGTACATGTTCCCAAAATTACAGTTTAGGATGCTAGTTGTAAGTAGTTTACTTACCGTTGCACATCTGAGGACCTGTCGTTAATTGCCACGAGCCACTGCCCCCACAATCTGCGTACCAATTAACAGAACTTTTTGTATATCCCAAATTACAAACGAGGAAGGCCTGCGAAGGAAATACATCTCCACTTGGATAGGTGAGAGTTCCGTTTGCTACAGGAGATAGGTCGGTACCACAGTGTGTACTTGGTGGTGACACTGCATGGTAAAAATTCAAAGCAGAAGAAGGATTCAGTGTTAAGAAGAAGGATTCAGTTTATTGCCCCTGGTGATTTGATATTCTGCTGTAAAACTATGGATACTTTCGCAAACGACTATTCACTTCATGCCTTGCACAATCTAAGGTTACACGATGCAATTTGCGAGGATAACCCTCATCCTCCAGATGTAATGGGGTCTGCATGGACAAGGAGTATGCTCATTATAAACCTGAAAGGGGTTTGTCAAGATACTGCACTCTGAGCTACATAGTGTATGCTAGGAGTGGGCATTCTTTCGAACGGATAATTAGCGATAATTGAGAAATATACTGCACCGAACATCATTATGTCTAAGGCCCACCAAGTTATTTCTATGCTACTCGTTCGACATTTTCTGGAAAAGGCATTCGGGCCGGCAGAGAAAAACAAAAACAGAGGAAAAGACAAACATCCATTCTATGTGTACTGAGCCATTTTGGACAAAAAATAGCATTACTATCACTTGTATCCGAATCGGCAAAAAGTCTCCGCATGTCAGCTGGTAGACTGGGCTGGAGCGGTACATTACCAGATTTCATGGGCGGCTCCTTCGCACTTTGACGTGAGTCGAGTGGAATTCCGCTCCATCACGATCGTGGAAAATCTCAAAGTCCTTGACATCTGGAATCTCCGCTCGATTGGTGAGCAGGCCGTACCATAAGGCTTGGAAAAAATAAATTTTCATCGCTCGCATCTTCTACGTACCCTCGTCTGGATTGCAAGATGATCGATAAGCTGATAACCAGTAACCGCTGCATTTTGGCCGCTCAGTAACAATTGATGCTTGCGCTCCATTCCCCAGACACGCACGCCCGTCTCCGCGCGCGCATTAGCACACGCCTGCACGTACTTACATGCACCCATCTCCATCCGGTTGTGCACTATTATTTCTCTCAGGGTATTTTTCCTTTTTTCATGTGGACAATCAACCATCACATGTATCAGAGCTCAATAGAGACAGAAGCGGAAAGGTTGGCACTAAATTCCTGCCCTGTACCCAAACTGTTCTATTATTGTTATCATTATTAGGGGGGGGGGGGGGGAAGGGGAGTAATCTAGTCACCTCCCAATATGTAAAAGGAGGTACATCTGCACTTCAATCCTGGGGGGTGATGGTGATCCTACCGTGGGGAACTCAGTCTAACTGAGTCTCACTCAGACCGTGCATTATTTTATCATTTTTTTCCCCAGCTCAATTCCACCAAGAGGAAAAATAATGGTATGTCCACCTCTGAATGATGTACATGAGTTTATACAAAACTAAGGCGAACTATAATACACACTATACACCGGCAACTCCAGAAGGTCATCATTTCCAACTGTGCTGGACTATTACAAGATTGAGCAAACTATTAACTTCTAGGCGGTGAAATTCAACCCTACGCAAGTGATTCAAATTGTACGTGCAGGCACGTAGCACCGCCGTTGGCAGTGGTCCGGCCAGGGGGTGCGGGGGGATCGTCAGGCGAAATTACTGGTCAGTCGGCGACACGCATTTTTCACAAAAATTTGCGTTTCACCTGCTGGGAGAGTATGCGTGTACTCGAGTCTCATCCTGAGCACGTTTTTTCTTCTTTTTTTCAGCTCCAGTATAGCTGTATTTTTCATTGCAAAGCCGTCCTCGATTGTTGTGTTCGTTGTTCAAACGAAGTGGACATTCAATCATGAAGGCAGAGGACATAGGAGCCTGATTGGAGTTTCTCGTGGCATAGGACGGCCACACAGAGACACTTTGGGATTTTCTGAATATAAAATACCGTACGCACGATGCTGAGATCAATTTGTGCGATATCAAATTGTTTGTGATCTACCACATCGAGCAGAACGGGATCCAAACACAAGCTTACCGACGGTTAGGCTGCCGATCTGACTGGACAAATGATCCCTGGCTTCACCTGACGCCAGAAGTCGGACACCATGTCCTTTGCCGCGATGTCCATCTCCAAAAAGAACTCCATCTTCGTCGTGACAAGGCTTGAAATACTCAATATTTAACCGAGATTCGCGGACTCACCCTTTCTCAGATCGAATCATTTTTTGTTGTAGCAGTTGCAGGGCAGATCCCCGCCACTACTTCAACAGAAGATGGCTCCAAAGCATGCCTGGAACAAGCCATATCGAGGTTGCAAGCCACCCCTCTCAGCACTTTTTTTGAAGAAATTCGAAATTTCATTGGTGGAAGATATACTATGAAGAGAATTTCAAAAAGTATGTTTCGCGGAGCGATCGCTCAACCTACGTCATTCAAACTTTGCAGGATGGTTCAGACGTACATGCTGGGCATGGAACCACAGAAGATGATATCATAGCTGACACACAGAGTCACACACACAGCAGATTCGTGTGCACAGATACTAAATTAGTGGACGTCGTCATCTTCTTCCCGCTGATCTCAAATGTACTATGACGTGCTATTTCGCCTGACGTGTCCCCCCTGAGTATATTTTTGAAATTAGGGTGCAAAATCCTGCATTCTGGGCAAGTTTTGGCATTGTTTTACTATGGTGGTCGTGGTCGGGCGAAAAAGTGGCCAAAGCCGGACCGGCCGGAGCGGCTGCTACGCCCCTGACGTGATAATGGGAAGATTCCTTTTGCCCTCTGCATTCTCTTCAGTTATTCAAGGTGCTAGCAGCCACTATAAGATCCGTCTCGAACAAAAATGAAAATTCAACTTTTTCTCTTGTTCAAAATGCGGGGTCGCACTTCACGCTTTTCAGCCATTCAGCCGAAACCTGGCGGAATACTTCCACCTTTCCATGGTAGCAGCTGAATTGCGCTCCTTTTTTCCATTTTTGTCTTAATGATCACCGGTTATATTTCCGCTACGTCGAAAGGTGTTTAGTCACAATTATATACTCATGATATGAAGGAGATTTATTCTCAGCTCCACCGTTAGGAGCTGCATCTGCCGCTAGGGTTTACCGGGTGCTAGCGGCCATCGTGAGTTACCTTCGGGAACGGACACAATAATTACTTTTTATTTTTTATTCCCACCTTGAGGTTATATTGGAAGTTTGCTCCGTAATACAACCATTTTAGAAATATTAAATGTGTTATTTTCGTTGGCTGAGCGTAGCGAATGAAAAGAAAAATGCATTTTTTGCCAGCATTTTCACCGCAGTTACGGCACCAGGATTGCGTCAGCTGGTTTTTTGTCAGTGTTCTCACGCTTTTCTCTTCATCGTGGTCTTTCTCTTTTCGTTGTAGTTTCCCACCCGCCTTCCCCTTTATTCTCACTTCTGGATAGATCCTACAGGCTATGTTTTGTTCATTTATCTTATGGGGTTATGCTAACCGGTTTTTCCTCAGGGTTGTGCCTCCGCCGGGGTCCTGAGGTTTTTTTCCGCCAGCTTCGGGCTGGTTAATTATCCGGCGGCCTCATTCACCACAGTGGTTCACTTTTTGCATCATGTTGGTCTGGTACATACATGTACATGTATATGTGGGAGGTGGCATGCCCTTCTTCTTGCTCATGTATACACTACGCTAAGCTCTTCCATCTTCCACCGTGAGTGAACAAAGACCACACTACTACTGTGATCTGCATCTTTCTGTTGTGCGTGGATGTGTCTGCGGTGTACGCAGAGGCTAGCTAGCTGGCAAAAAACATCTTAATTTCTCAGATTTTACCTGCATCAGCTCTGATGTTTTTACACATGACAACATCACCGGCTGGACACGGTGTCACCTTGGGATAGCAGGTAACACCTCCACTTCCGTCCGATATCCAAACGGAAATGGATCTTTTTTGCAGGGTGGTGATGTAAGCGATATAGGACTGAGCACAGGTTCCAGTGATATCAGACATTGTCACGATTGTAGCACCAGCAGTAGTACACCTGGCTTCTGCACCTGATGAATCAGTTCCGATCCAGGCGCTGTTGCTTACAAAATAAAGCCCTCCATCGTTGCAATTATAGTGGGCTAATGGGAAGAAAGAGAGAAAAGTGGAGACAGTGCAGAGGTGTTGCTATACGTGAAAGTAGAGAATTCACGTAGAGCGCAAATGTATGGGTTAGAGTATGCGGCCTCGGGTGTTTTGGGTCCAAATTTCTAGATGAGATTCTCTACTTAATATTTATTCAACATCTCCTTGCTCGTCGTAATATTGCCAAAAAATTTGGAAGTCGGGTGGTAGCCAACCATAGCGAACCAAATAAAAAGGAGAGAAAAAAAGAGAGAACTGTAATAAGGGTAACCACGAAAATGGTGAGATTATTTAGGACGAAGAAGCTGAAGCTTGAAGTCCTTAATGTCTGTGCAAACTTTAAGGCAAAGTTGGCAGGGGAGACCAGAGAGTGCTTTGTGGTACACCCAAAGAAAATGCTTACGGATCTGCTGGGTATTATTCAACAGCCAGCAGAAATCTACCAAAGTGCACATTCCAATTGACTTCTCTACGTGAACGTCGAGTAGAACAGGTTTCCTTTATGGTGCACAAGGAGATAAAAGGCTCTACGGATGCACAAGGCTATAAATGGCCTGGGTAGCTATGGCAATGCATGAATGATGAGAGCGGATGTACTTCCTCCGAGTCATCGAAATTGTCGCAGTTTGACTTTCGATATAAAACGGGTTTTTTACTCACCAGCACTCGTACCAGAGGCAAGGAATCAGACATAGGCGACGGTCATCAGTATACGGTGACGGCAAAGTTCTATTATTTCTGTTATTGGAAGCTGGAATTTTTGAACTAGACGCAATTTCTTCGCTGATGTCGCTGCGATGGTAATTTCGACTCGCTGAGATCAGTCAGGCGTTGCAGCCTGCACATTTCTCGTGCTTATGACCATTTACTCAAGCCTAATCACTGTTTTACCTTAGCTGGGGTGAGAATGACTTCGTGGAACAAGTGGCAGCGCTTGGAGAAACATCGAGGGGTCAGCAAACTAAATGCCTGCACCAGCGATAAAATGTGTCGCTCTGGCCGAGACACCCAGTACATGATTGTACCTGCAAGTGCCGTGTAGACTCTACACGTAGTGCTAGTGTCTGTACTAGTGATGCATGCGCAGGTGCCGTACCATGGTATACCAGTGAATCAGGGCCGGGCCGGCAGTGATGCTGAAAACGAGGGCGCGCTGGACGTGATAGTACACTTACCTGCATGAGCTGTGACCACACAGCTAAAATAAATGGGCATGCCACGGCTAAAAAAGTTCATTTCAAGATCAAGGTGATTCCGCCGACGGTAATCAACCGACCTTACAACGATCGTGTATTCTTACTAGGCTTCGTTGGTGGTGAAGTCGAAATCATCCAGAGCTAGCAGACGACAAGCATAGCAGCTCTTGTCCTGTGGAGAAAGTCAAAGCGTTTGAGATGAGGCGCGACCAACTTTCAACCTTCCTTGAAATATTTCGGAACCATGTTTTTGCGTCCATTGACATCAGCGACGACGAGGACTTCATCTCTGCATGAAAACTCTCAGTCCAACTGTCCTGAAACGTTACTCTAGTCTTCAGACTATCATACTGTGTGATAAGTTTTGAATAGCTTTGCTTATGGAGTTGTCAGTAACAAGTGACAAGTCACTAGTCAAACTGCGACAATTTCGATGACGCGGAGGAAGTAGCTAGTCAAGCAAACGGATAACGAGGGAAAGAGGGATTATGTGTGCGTGGGAGAGGGGGAGGGGAGTGCGGGTCAAACTTCGAGTATCGAGAAATGGGAAGCGGGAACAAGGTTCATGCACGCATTCGCGTGTGAGTGCATGTGTACATGCACACCGCAGTGACACACATTTAAGCGCATGTGCCTATACCCGGGCATAACCGCACCCTCACAAATACACGCATGGACTCATAGGTGAACGTAAATGCAGTCCATCCCGTGACAAACAGACACCACAAATACCACTATGTTGATATAATCAAATGTGCATTGCGGTATCACACTATTTGCATAATTATGCAAGGCACACTAGCAACTCAAGCGCATGCGTCTATGTGCGAGACAAAACGACGCGCAACAATAGCAAAAAAGCTAAAACCCACTCATAAGCTGATGGGCCTTTATATGCGTCACAACAGTATATGGGATGGAGTATCTGGAACATGGTGCATGCAAAGTGGGCCCCTTGATACACTAAAATACTACATGTATGCGTACAATCTTGACGAACTCTCCATAATGGCCCAGCATCGATCACCTTGGAGAGGCATGCGGCAAAGAACGGGTGCGTGTAATCTCTAGCCCGTATCCGTCCGACCAGTCAAAAATCTACGACTATCCGTCGATCAGTAAATCCATCATTATCTCAGTCATTTCTTGACCAAATTCCGTGGTCGAAGGGTCTATCGCCATTAGAAAACACCAGGCTATCGTCTCGAACAATTGTCGAAGAGCTACGGTGCTCCTTTTCAACGACATTGTCCGCCGAAAGTAATCATGAGTCACGGCAATTGTGACTTTTCTGCTCTCGGGAACACTTCAACATCAGATTTTTTTTCTTTTTTTGCATTACAGTTACACCACCAAGCACATACTCATGACGTAAGAACCAAGTAAAATGTTCTGTACACAAAAAATCTAAGTCCAGTGATGGAGGAGATTGAAATGGCGAGGCAATATAATTGGGATTCTGCCTCCAGATCTGGCGCTGGGACAGGTTTGGCAAGTGACTGCGCTGGACTTGTGGCTTTATAGATGGTGAATGTGGGCTCTGTGCTTTCGCCGCGGAAGGATCTTTCCAGGAAGCTTAAGACCATCGAATTCGGCCAATGGAGACTAAACTTTGAAGGTAAATTATGTCATGAAATTGCAATTTGGGCCTGCGCAGCGATTTTGTCGGACGGATGAGGGCTAGCCGAGGAACAGCAATGAAACCATTCATTGCATAATGCTTATAATTATCATATGTATTGTGTCAATGCATTATGAAATGCGATCTGTCACAGTTAGGTATCTGAAAAAAATTGTTTTGCACATATCTTGATCAATTTTAACCGCATTCACTTTATTTTCGGCTTAAAACAATGGCTTTCATAATTCTGATAATTATGTCAGCAACTTCACGATCTTGAATAAGAATGAAGTGATGCTGTGAAAAACCTATGGGTCAAGGTTTGGCGAATGCACTTTTATACATGTTTAACTCGGATACTGAGCCAATAAATATAACTAATATAGAAGAAACCACATGGAAACGAGTTATGAAGCCATTATCTACGGCTGTAAGCAGTCAGAAAGTGCAATAACAGGGCACAAAAAACTGTCATGTTACTGAGACATTCAACGACCTGTGACCTAGCTCTCACACACCTCCAGTGAGCAAACCAAACGCGCAACCGCCTTCCATCTTGGAGGGTTCACGGTTTTGGTAGGACCAATGAGGTGAAGGTGAGCGCAGCAAAAAATGTGCACAAGCTAAGTCTCACGGTACCAAAGAAAGCCGACTGTTACAAGACCATGACGGGACCAGTTAATTACCGTATTTTACCGGTTGTAAGTCGACCCCGGTTATAAGTCGACCCCCCTTTCTGGAGGTCACAATTCTGCGTTTCAAAGTTTTCACCCAAAGAAGCACTACTAACCACCTCCTGCTACTAACACATCAACAAATCATGTAAACATTCCTTATTGGAGGATAACGTCCCAATCCTTGAAAAAGGCCAATAAACTGGCAAAAATGTATAAACATGGTGCACTCGTGCATGCAGTGCAGGTCATTTTTTGTAAGATACTGATAGTTCCCGGTTATAAGTCGAATCCCGGTTGTAAGTCGACCCCCACCCTTTCTCCTTCTATTTTCAGTCGTAAAAGGTCGACTTACAACCGGAAAAATACGGTAATAACATGGCAATGCGGTCTAACTACAATTCGAAGCAGCAAAGACGGTCGGACGAGCTGCGCAGGCCTCACCACCACTGCCGGTTCTGTGCTGCCTTCTCGATACATATGTATGCACACTGTTTATCATGTGCACATTCAATTTTCTGAGGGTTTGTGGTTTTTCAATAAAAAAATAAAATAAAAAGCAACACACCACCCAACTTGGGTGGGTCAGAGATAAAGAAATCGGGAATCTTTGCGAAAACGAATTGTACAAAACCGGACGCCAGTATCTAACGGTACTCCTTATGCATGACAGTATTGGGGACGAGGTGACTACATTTCGTTTTGTGCCCTGCTATCGCACATTCTGACAGCTTATTATCTGGTTACAGTCGTGGATAGTGGCTTCATAACTTGTTCCCATTTGATTTCTTCTTCTTCAGTTATAATCGTAGATTGAGTAATTTCATGTCCATATATTTTCAGACCACAATTGAGTTGAATTGACCTAAACAAGACTGTGATCGTACAGTTGACTCAATTCTATACAGTCCGTCGTGAAGGCATGCTGGATATTCGTTGCCATTCCTGCATTTAATCATGTAAAGGTGTGCTTTAATTTCTCTTCCGGCCCGTCACCATTGACGAGATGCAGCGGAATGCCTTCTATCAAAGTTCACCATGCAGATTCATGCTCTCCAGCCCGCTTAGTTTGATCTGGCATCTGTAGACTGCAAGGTACCAAATCAGTCAAAAATGAGTGAGTGAATGTCATTTCACTATGCGGCTTTCAAATTCCCTTTCAAATTCCCTTACCGACATATTGCACGGCAGTCACGGACGATACTGCAGTACTGAATACCAATATCGCAACGCACCACGACGTCATATTGTCCTCCCAGCGATATCTAGTATCAGCACGAAACCACCACACATGCACACACACACACACACACACACACACACACACACACACACACACACACACACACACACACACACACACACACACACATACACAAACACACACACACACACACACCATTTGACGCCCATCACCGGAGGTGATGATAGCGATGCTACAGCAGAAGCCATAGGAGCTTGTGCTAGGATTGCACCATTCAACAGCTTGAATTGACCACCACACCACATACTCCGGCATGCACTGGCTGTTGGTAACCACACAGGAGAATGAAAGGAGGAGTCTGAGAAAGAGAAGAAAGACGTGTGTAACCATAATCTTCGGGAATCGAATCCGCAACCTCTAGACAAGAAATCGCCGCACATACCACTGCACCATATGGGACACACACATGCACACTCACCCACACAACCAGGCATGGATACTGGATAAACCCTATTGATTTGTGCAAACATCTCAGACAAGTAAGAAAAGGTTTGCTCCCCACACTGGAGCTCACACCATTCCGCCGACTTGACTTGACACTTGACTGACTCGCGAATGCCATCTAGAGCACATGAGAAGTCCATCGAACCTTCGACTCCGCAAACCTGCAAGAAAGCAACACTCCCTGCTCAATACACAGTGTTTCGGGGAATTTACCCCTCATTAGTTGAGCTTGATTAGGCTGAGGAAGATTGTGCCTGTTGAGCAACACTTTTATTGTGCTCTCCAACCACAAACATCACCTGGGATACAAATTTACAGAGACGCTCCGTTTCCAGGGCGACTAACACCTCCATGAACACCACTTATACGTGTACTGTATAGTGCTCTCAAGTCACACACATCACCAGGGGTACAAACTTACAGACACGATCCGTTTTCAGCGAGACAAACACCTCGGGAACACCAGATAACAGTCAGTGTCGCTCCTGGACGTTGAGAACAGATGTCTAGGTCATTCACAACGCTGTCACCTCCAAACCAACTAGTCGCAAACCCGCGTTCTCATCGTCCAGGAGCGACAATGTCTCACGCTGCAATCTGGGGTTCACGAGGTGTTTGTCGCGCTGGAAATGAAGCGTGCCTGTAAGTTTGTATCCCTGGTGATGTTTGTACCTGGAGAGCATAATATAAGTGGGGCTCTCCAGGCACACTCTTCCTCAGCCTACTCAAGCTCAACTGGTGAGGGGTGAATTCCCCGTAATAATGTGTATTGAGGAGGGAGTGGTGCTTTCTTGCAAGTTTGCCAAGTTGAAGGTTCCATGGACTTCTCATGTACTCTGGGTGGCAGTCTTGAGTCAGTGAGCCACGTGCCGGTTGAGATCTAGTGGAAGCCGAAAACGTTTGTTGCAGAGCCGGCCCACATCCGAAGGTTTCCCTCTGTTTTCAAGTAGGGTGACTGCCATGGCTGCATTTGTGCAGCCGGAAACCGGATGGCGAAAACTGGTGTTGACGCATTGAGCAATGGAGTGGCAAAACTCCAATGCTCAATGTGATACACGCACACACACACACACACGCACACGCGCGCGCGCGCGCGCGCAGACCGAGACACGTACCCCTCCCTGCAAACACACATACACCTTTGTCCACACCTTACCCCCCCCCCTCGCAAAAACAAACAAAGAAACAAGAGACTCCCACAAGAAACACAGCCCTATTGGTCTTGGTGCAACTCTCCTCTGATGCTCAATAAATATTGATACTCTAAATACTTCCAACCTATTGAGAATTCCATTCGAGAGCTTCCTGTATATATTTCAGGTATTTGCAAGTGTAAAAGCTAGACTCGTTTGTTGCCATATTCATAATTCAGTCAAACCTGTCCTTGCCTATAGCTGAGACAAATGGACACATGCAAATAGACCAATCCCGAAAAGATTGTCTGGGTTCGTGAAAGGGGGCACGCGTGCAAGCCAGCACGTGTGAAGTGTATCGTTTTGTATTCAGTTTGTGTGTGTCAGCTCATGGCGGAGGAGAGAGAGACTTTTGCTCGCCGAGCTGAAGCTAAAGGATTTGATGGAGTCCTGCCAGCAGCTAGTCAAAGGACCTTCGGTACCTTAGGCAGACCCTGACGGAGTTTGGAGGCCAGATAGCTCTCGGTGAGGAGAGAAACATTCGCGTGGCGATCGACTCTCCGTAAAAAATGCAAGCTACATAGCGCCGACATACTGCAACAGCTACGATTTCAGCTAACTTCTCGATCTGATGCTTCACAAAGTTCAACTATTTACAAGTCCTGACTGTTGTAGTCTGAAGCTGGAGTCTCATCGCCCACCTACAGGTAGCTTTTGGAGCTGATGGATTTCCCGACTTGGACTCCTTCCGCAAACTCTCGCAACAGTACTACAGAGTATGCTGTGTTTCCGCACGCTCGTGTCGACATGTCACATACTGTACATGTACCGGGTCGCGGAGGAGCTTGACGACCTCCGCTGCCTCCAGGTTTCCGAAATGCTGCCGTCGTCTTCGTTGATGTCGCTGGTGACATTCTCCCCTTGCAGGACGTGCACATAGTTGTCGTCCCGGGGGTAAAGACTATGTTGTCTTTCGAAATATTTCTTCATCACGCTCGCGCGAATGATGTTTCTCATCATGAACTCGTTCCGACGGTGTGACACGGCGATGGTCTTTGGCGGGGCACTGGCTTGGCGAAAACGATATCTTCTTGTGCAATATAACATTGATCGGCTGCAGATGAGTACAGTCACTTCGTGGTTGGTCCTATAGGAGGGCAGCTGCCAGGAAAGAGGCAGGACTCATCGAAGACGAAGCGCTCGCAACAAACAATAGCACTCGAAATATCTCGTAAGATTTAGGGCCTATCGCTTTGAGCCACAGCGCTCACAGCCTTGCCTACTTCATCAAAGTGAGCTCTACATGTTCGTTGACCTCTTCACACTACACAGAAGAGCGAAACAAGGATTATGTCTTAGCATTTCAACTCCAACAGCAGACCATTACCAGTGCGAGAGAGAAAACTACAAAGGGCTTCGCTTTCTGTCGCATCGTCTCTCTTGCATGCAACTAACGAGAAAATCGTGTACTTACCCTCGCATTCACACGCGAACTATCAAACACGTCCTGTGCCGCATGCTGATCAGGTAGTGCCATGTATGTGTTGTACAGTGTACTCTCAGTTGACATGCCCCCTTTCGAACCCAGACAATCTTTTCGGGATTGGTCTATTGAAGACAGCTCATCGCACTCATCGCAGTCCTATTGACTTTGTGTGTATTTCGCAAGTACACTTGAAAATGCGGTCACCTGTGAAATGCGAAATAGGGACACTCTCGCGTGCCCACAGTACTGTCTGGCGTTTCTGAGTACAATCATACTACTGTCGTGGATATGGAAATCCGCTCGCAGGTCTAGTGGCCCCAGGGCGCTGGCCATGCAGCCCTGGCGGCGGGAGTAAGCAGTAAAAACAGACACTATGCGCTGCAGGGCGCTGGTCGCATTGGATCAACATGTGCACTGCCTGCAACGTTCTGTACGCGCTGAGAGCGCCGGTTCCAGTCATTCGACTGGATTTCCATGTCCACGACAGTAGTACATGTTCACTGCATTCCATTACCAGCGCTCCTCTTGCACCCATTTATTACAGAAAGGGCGGAAGATACAAGGTTTGTGGGTCCCTCGTTTACAATCAAATACTGGCGCGGGTAAAAGCGAACATGTGGTGCAATGAAAAAAGTGGACGATACAACTGGGTGTGATTTCTTGAATGAAACCAGCGACCCGCGTGACAGTCATTGCAATGTTTACTCGTCCCTACCTCCGTCACTGGTCACTATACCAACGGGAGCACTCCCTGCCTGGCGTCCAGCAGATACACTCCTCAGCTTCTCTGCAAACAATCAGTAAATCCAGGTGTTGGAAATCCTCTCTCTGTCTCTACCTCTCTCTCTCTCTCTCTCTCTAGCTCTGTCCACAAAACAGGTGGGTGGAATGAATGGTCGCAGCACCTTGGAAGGATAATTTGAGCTAGATCTCCGTGTTTCAACTCTTCTGCTGCATAACACGCACACGATACTCCGCTAAGCCTAGCCTACGACTTAGGTGGAAAGGATATTTGTCTTGATTACGAGGTCCTAAACTCAGGACATCGACCAGAGAGGAATGTCCACTCTATTCCCAAAAGAATCTCAGCATTGTCGGGGGAAGGCAGTAGGTGCATGTCAAGCGTCGTCCTAGCCCTTGCCGCTGTAGCGTGTGTTTATGCCTGGCTTCTGCGACCTCTGCTGAAGCCTGAAGTACAATAATTATTTTTGGTGCGACTAACTCATGACGAGGTGTCAGCTGGCACCGCCCGGGCAGGCAGCACCACATGCTAGCACTAGCAGTGCTCGTGTTTTCGGCAATCCGCACGAGGATATGAAACCGTGTCCTTTGGTGCAAAACTCCTCACGTTTTGCTCTGAAATCGATAGAACTACCCTTCGTGAGTGCAGTGAAGAAATACATACAAAATGCCATGTCAGATGAGATCACCCATGGTGACGCTGCATGCACAGGCGAATGCTACATGCTAGCTCTACCCGGTGTCACGTAGACGCGTGCAATGAGTACAGCTGTCTACACGATGTAGTGAAACGCACAGTATTAATCCTGAAATTCGAAAAGGAACTCGACATCGATGCATCATGATAAAGTAGTGCTGGGCGCTGAACCCAACAGGCTACTACCAAATCCAAACGGACCGCGGCGGTTCTAACTAATGCGGTCTAGTAATAATACCTGTGATTTCCCTTGCCTGAATCATGAACTGTACTTGGGTCGGTGATGTACAGTCACGCCGCGCTGCGAATCGCTGGATAATGTCAATACTGTTACCGGTATTAGTGTTAGCGCTACTACACACACTCAGTGATTATGATTGCACATGTACAGACGCGGGCCTCGACAAAAGGGATTCCATGGAGGTTACACCGAATTTCATTCGTTCTATAATGCAGTTTTGGATTTCCAGCACAGTCACAGGTGGTTTCATTTCTGTAAGGAAATCAGGGCGCTGTGAAGCCATGGTTTCTTGATTCGTACACCTGTGTAAGGCCAAACGTTATGTATGATATCATAATTTTTCGGCCGGCCGATTTGGGAAATGCCTACACGTGTAGCCCTTTCCCAAAGGTGCTCGCCCCTTTTTCGTCCTTTTTGGCCCTTTTTGGAAAAGCCCGTTTCTTTCGCCCTTTATTGCGTTTTTTGTGAATATCGCCCTTTTTGAGCTTTTTTAGCTGAAAAAGTGCTAAATTCTGTTTGCTCATGCATGCGATCAGCTTTTTTTGGGGGCCCATGGGGGTAACAAGTTGGTGAAGCTTGTACCCGGTGTACACAATGCTGTAAAAAGTGGGTTTTTTGAACTTTACTTCTGGTTTGCCTTTCTAGGACCCATAACTGGAATAGTGCGTATTCATTTCTCATCTTGAGTTCATATCAGAACATGTATCATGGCTATGCTTCACTGAAAAAGAGCACTTTTTGCCTGTTTTCAGTGAAAAAAGAGCACTTTTTCAGCATATTTTGAGGGACGCGAAAACCACTAAGTGCGAATTAAAAAAGCTCCTTTGAGAAAGGGCTATACACGTGTGTCCGACTGTCCGTCCCATTTTAGTAGATCTACAGCACAGGTCTGAGTTCTACTCTCCACGTAACCTAATCTCTGAGATCAAGCAAAAACTATGTTAAATCGAAATTTATGCTATGTAGAAAGCCGTGTATAAAAATACAGTGCTTGCAACTGAAATCCGACCCCCTTGCCGGCGCGGCGCCCTGGCAAGGTGGTCGGATTTCAGTTTCCAGCACTGTACATGTACCTCCAAATGATGGGTACATGTATTAGTATTACAAGGCGGATCCAACCATGCAGACAAGATTGTAAACACTGCAACACCATCGACATCAGATGCAGTCAATGCCGCAGAATATGTGCACCATGGCATAGGACTAAACTGGCTAGCTACAGCTACAGCTTGATCGTACCGCGCACGTGATCGTGAATCTGCGTTCTGTGGAGGGTGCGCACGTCGGTCGGCGACCGCGCCGTAGCGTACGTTATGTCGATGTTAACGTTATGCAAGGTTGCGTTGTGCAGAACAAAATTTGTATGGCAGTGATGGGCGCGTCATTTATTTGTTTTTTACGTGCTAGCGAGGTTTGCTTACAAGTGAGAGTTGTTATATCGAGAGCAGACCTATACCAGACTGCCATCCGGATCGGCACTGATCCAGAACAGACAACACTTCACAAAGCACGAACAAAGGGCGCAGCCTAACCCTTGGTTACCACTGCACTGGGTGCAGTGGACATAGTCTAGACTTCATGTTGATTTCTCCACTCGTCTTTCGGGGCAGCAGACTGTCTCTGCGCGGCTGGCTGTGACCATGACAGGTGTAAGATCTCACGAGGGTGTTGTTGTCTGTTAGTTGATGGGTTGCGGTACCGGACTGTGCATGTCAAGACAAGACTCCGCAGATCTGCTGTTCAGCGAACTCAAAACAAACCTGTGAAGTACAGGCGAGCCACGCGCTGTGCAAACCTAACACTGGGAACATGCATATGAATTATTATTATGAACCGTGATTTGAAAATCAACGCCCATGGTGTAGGATCGCTGTTTACTACTGTAGCGCTAGCGGACATGGAAATCCAGTCTATTGTATTGACTGGGGCCGGGTCGGGCGGCGCCCTCAGCGCGTTCAGAACGCTGCGTGCAGTGCACTTGTTGATCCGATGCGACCAGCGCGCTGCAGCGCATAAATGCATTGATCACTCTCTTAGACTCCCATTGATTTTCGCTATACCTAAGCAGTCAAATATTCCTGCATATTTCACTCCTTAGGGCTACATGTATTGACTGCTTATAATTATTTGACTGCTTAGGGGTTGGGCAATTGAACGGTGCCTAAACTATGTAGTGCAGCATGGTCACTGCATGCGTAGGTGATGGTGCAACGGTTGTGCAATCATAAAACCGGGATTCATGAGTTGGATCGTTCTGGAATTAGAAATACGGACTGTTTGTTGTGATAAATCTAGTTTGTACTTGGTCAGTATAGGAAATAAAAACCTCGTAAAAGACCACGGCTTCGCCTCGTTCTTTTACTCGGCTTTTATTTCCTACATTGTATATTGACCTCGTACTCAGTCAATATACAATTTAGGAAATACTAGTAAAGACATCAAATACTGAGCTCTATGAGAGGTGCAACACGGAACCACTATCTGACATCGTGGACAGGAGAAGATGGCAGCTAACCGGCCATATTCTCCGTATGGACAGGGATGCGCCGCCATGGATTTTGCAGGAGATCCAAGGCTGGGCGTGGACGTCCAACTTGGCAAGGACATCCATTGCGATGCGCATCACAAGCGACTTACAGAGAAGGAACATCGACTTGAAGCGCAGCAATCAGCTGGAGAATGTGAGGGCCATCGCTCTGGACAAGCCTACATGGAGAAATCTGGTCCACAATCCATGATCTGGCGTCACAGGTCATCAGTGCACCGTATTTAAAAAAAAATTATCTTGATAATGGAATTTGATCATAGGAGATAGGACAGAAGCGGAACGTATAATTATACATGTACCCACATAATAATATATTATTACGCGTGTTGTGGTATTATTACGGAGGATTAACAAGACGAAATTCGCGTTCGCGTTCGCAAACATTTTTCAGTTCGCGAACTGGACTGCGAACTTTCGCATTTTTCGTTCAGAAAAGTAGTCAGAACACGAATCGCGGATTCGTGTCGGGGCAGTCATAAATTTACCACGCTGTACTACCTGTACACAATGTACGTAGCGTGAACGTCATGCATGTGCGAATTCTGTTTGCTAATGGCTGGTAGCCCTCATACATAATATTGGTTGACACCATGTCATCCATGAATTGAGAATAATAATAGTAATAATCCTTCTCATAACGCGAATTCCGTCACTGAGTTCGACTTTCCTTGGAGAGCGAACGCGAACGCGAATTTCGTCTTGCTAATCCTCCGTATTATTATTATTATTATTATTATTTTGAAGTATTTGTAAGAAAGGTTTGCTCCCCACACCGGAGCTCGCAACCACTACTTCGTATTTTGAAGTATTATTATTATTACTCAGTCAATATTAGATACATGTACATGCTGTCTACAGCATGGGGTGTACATGTACGTATGTACCGCTTATCCACGGCGGCATGGCCAGCGCCCCGGGGCCACTAGACGTGTGACCGGATTTCCGTGTCCACAACAGAGTAACAGTCACTGAGTCAGTGCTAGTGAGGTTTTGCATTCCGAATTTCGGTACTGCGTTCTTCGGTCATTTGTCGAACATCAAAATGTCGAATTTTCGCACCAACGTTTGTTTTGCAAGTCGAAAATGATGTGTTTTCATTTCGTGAGCCCCAGCATCAGCAACGTCCTGTCCCGTGCTCCTTTTCTTGCTGCTCCCAACGAACTTTGATTGCCCAAAGAGTCGAGGGCCAAACCTGCCTCCTCAGTCGCCTCAGAAAAACCAACTCCATGGCCAAGTCAAATTTTATGGGTGTCGCCATAGTCTTTTCAGCCACACAGATGACGGTGAGGACACTCCAGGCGAAAAAGAGAGTAGACAGGCAGTGGAGAGGAGCAATCAGAGGTAGCTGACGATGCTATATCGCCAAAGACGCCTGCCAAGCGATGCCGAGATAAGAAACCTATTTGAATAAATCACGCGCTAGCGCTCTTCTACAAGAAAATGCATCCGAAAAATATATTCGCCAAAAAGAGCTTTTTCCGAACAAACAAGCCGAATCTTCATGTGCATTTTCGACCTCGCTCCCGCGTGCCGAATCTTTTTGCCGAATTTCGGAATGCAAAACCTCACTAATAATTGTAGGAAGAGCATTGACGTGTTTATGTGCTCTTGATCGTAGACATCTACCATGATCTATTGTCGAGGACATGGAAATCCAGTCGATTGACTGGGGCCGGCGCCCTCACTACGGCCTCAGCGCGTAGTTCTACAGAACGCTGCATGCAGTGCACATGTTGATCTTGACACGACCAGCACGCTACATGCAGCGCACGATACGAATGCATTGTGTGTGCGTCAGGGATCCGGGAGTCATACTCCTGTCGTGTGCATGGAAGTCCGGTCGTAGATCTACGTCTAGCGGCCCCAGGGCGCTGGCCATCATCGGCATGCAGCCGTAGACTACGTACATGTAGATATGCAGCGCACGCATGCATTATGCGCTGCTGGTCGCAGCGGGTCAACATGGTTGTGCACTGCATGCATCGCAACGTTCTGAGGGCGGCGGCCCAGGTCAATCGACTGGATTTCCATGTCCACGACAGTAGGCTGCGTCAGTACTGTAGTATACCACTCCCTGGTGTAGATCTACTGCGTATCCACGGCTGCATGGCCAGCGCGCAGGTGTCGCTACACGTGTGACCGGATTTCCATGTCCACATCAGTACATCTGTACATGTATCTGCATGTTATTCATTCAGTCCACGGCTAGCTCTATGTCTCCGCCGCTGGCTGAGCAGTGCCACTGCACAGCCCTGCTCTGCGGCTCCACTACTCTATGGCACTTCGCTGTATGCAGACGAGTGGCGAGGTTCCGCTGACACTCACCATTGCGGTACCGCGGTCGTGATTCACGTTTTTGTATGATCTTTTACCTGCCTGAGTGCGAGAAATACATAAAAATCTGCTTTTTCTGGAGGGCACAACGAATTAAAAATAGAATTTTCAAATTATCACATATAACACAATGCAGAGTTCGGGAAACAGATCGAGCCGTGACCACGGCTCCCAGTTTTTTTATATCCAGAATCGCAGCCGCGGCCTTGTCGCCCAGCTCTGGCCGCCGTCGCTATGGTAATGACGACGTTTCATGCCGCTGATGACATGCAGCGGAGCAACAGAGCGTAATTGGAACCCGGCCCTATGGCGTTGGGGAGTGACTAGATCGAACCCACCAATGTGGTCAAAGATCCAAAATCCCATTCGCTGTATCCATGCATCCCTCGCGCCCGAATGAGGCAACGAGTTCCTCATTGATTTTGGGCGGCACACGGCTGGAAAAAAGGTTACGCTTTCCAAGGAGAACTAACTTGAACCTGCTAGCCTCGGGTTCTCAATCTTGGTCTTATACCAACCCACTATGCATGCATGCTAGCCGAAGCTGTAGTGATCCATAATATGTGTAGACCACCACTAAATCGGGCCAGGCCTGAATTACTCGTCCGAATGTGGCATTGCACATACCGGTAATCAGCATAATTGCATTGATGTAAAGATAATTGAGCTCATGCTGAAGACACATGAAAATGGGGGTATCTACAAGGAAAAAGCTATGGCAAGCGAATATCTAGCATCAAAAAGATCTAAACCATAACAGATTGCCTCTGTGATTGAAACAAATGTCTTTCTGTCTCTAGATAAATCATTTTACTAGGACCTTTATTGATATGTACATGTAGCACTAGCTGTATGGCCTACGCATAGTGATAGTTAAAATTACTATGTTTAAATCCTATCCTGTGACGGACATAGCAAAAAAAGCATTTCGCAAGGCAAGCTTGGCATACCGCATCAATAGCAATGGGTTTGGAAATGTGAAAAATAGTGGTAAAACATGGCAAAAGAGTTACATGTACGTGGCCGTTTTCCGCAGGAATGTGACATCACTGTAGGTGGTGTTGTCGTCGACTTTGGGTGAAACCGAGATAGTGGGCTTCCGGTCGGCGGAAAACTTCACTGCTGCATACGTGATGCCCTCGTCAGAAACCTGCGGGTTTTTTTCACGACCTAACCAACAGTCTAAATCTAAATCAAATTTGCTTCTGTTTTCAAAGGTTGGCAGGCAGGCCTAGTGGGATTGGCTAACATCATGATTGAGAAGCACAGGGTACCAGTTTCAAGTCTTGCCTGGAAGCGAAAGGATTTTTTTCCAGCCGTGCAGCGACCCACGGTTAATTGGGAACTCGTGGCCTGGCACGAGGAAAACATGGATGCAGTGAATGGGGTTTTCGGTCTTTGACCACTTGCTGGTGAGCTGATCTACTCACTTCTCACCGCTTTAGGCGCTGCATCTGCGCCTGGATCCTTGAAGGGTGGTGGCGCTCCTACGGATGCGGAAAACTCGCTTTCCAACCGAGTCTCAAGCGAACCGTGATTTGTTTTCAAAGGTTGGCTTTGTTTGTGTGAATATACATAGCGTGAGAAATTGTTTGCTCTGTTCGATCACCTTAATGTACTTAGTCTGTTCTTGTTCCTTTCCCTTTCCGTGAACATGTAATTACCGGAGGAGTTGGCTTGAACGTATTCTTTTGAGACCAAAAACTTTGAAGATATTCGTAAAGACTATAAAGTCGACACCTCTGGTGGGCTTAGCGTAATGGGCCCCATCAACACACTCCATTATTCACCCCAGTGTCTGGAGATAATGATTGTGGAATTTGTAGAAAAAGAAAAAAGAGCTTGAAGTGTGTCTTTTCTTCTTTTTAAATGTAAGGACAAGATGAAGATGACATTCAGTCATAAAATTTTGATTTTGTAGTAGTGCCTATTATACCGAACAGTCCTACTCTTCAGAATTAATTTGTTCTGAAACACAATACTAACAGCAATGCAACATTCCTAGACGTTAATACTCTCAAAGCCAAAACAAGCAGCAAAGCGAAACTTACTCTCACGGCGATGAAGACTACCGATTGCCCATATTTCTTTGCATTTTTCGTTAATACCGCATGGATTTTGGTCGCAAAGCAACTGTTCTACAAAAAGAGTACGGAAATTGGATAGAACACTTTGAAGTATTTAATCGCTAAAGCTAGTGGAGAATCCAGTAAATACAACACAAAACCCTTCGCAACCCCCTCCCCCCCCCCCCTCCCCCCGACTAGGCATTATGCGGATAATGCAGGCAGAAAAAATGGCAGAATTCGATACTTTGTCTGGTAAGTTTCATGCATTTTTGGTATGTGGATAAATAAATGGAGCAGAATTCGAGTAATTGCCCGCCATACGGTTTGTATGGTTCTGCCAATGTTACTGCTTTCCGAGCAGAATCTGCCACCTTTTCGAGCAGAATCCGCACACCCCTACCCCCGACTGTAGGGGTGTGCGGATAATGCAAACCTGCAAGAAAGCACCACTCCCTGCTTAATACACAGTGTTTCGGGGAATTCACCCCTCATTAGTTGGGCTTGAGTAGGGTGAGGAAGATTGTGCCTGAAAAGCACCACTTATGCACTGCTCTCCAGGCCAAACTGATGAGGGGTTAATTCCCCGAAACACTGTGTATTGAGCAGGGAGTGGTGCCTTCTTGCAAGTTTGCCGAGAGGAAGGTGCGACGTGCTCCTCGTGTGCTCCGGATGGCAGTCGTGAGTCAGTCAAGTGTGAAGTTCGGCAGGAAGCGTGTGTTCCTATTAGGAACAATCAACTTCATGACTATTAACGCCGAAGTCGCAACTTCTAAGTTCGTATTGTTGTCCCTCATGCGGGTGTGCGACTAGTTTTTGGAGGTGACAGCGTTGTGAATAGCTATACTGGCTCTCAACGTCTGTTTAGCACAACTCCATGAGCGACTCTGACTCACGCTGCTACCTGGGGCTTCACGAGGTGTTTGTCGCGCTGGAAACAAAGCGTCTCTGTACGTTTGTATGCGTGGGAATGGTTTGGCCTGGAGAGCAGTATATAAGTGGTGCTTTTCATGCACAATTTTCCTCAGCCTACTCAAGCTCAACTGATGAGGGGTGAATTCCCAGAAACACTGTGTATTGAGCAAGGAGAGGTGCTTTCTTGCAGGTTTGCCGAGTGGAAGGTGCGACGCCTCCTCGTGTGCTTCGGATAGCAGTCGTGAGTCAGTCAAGTGTCAAGTTCGGCAAGAAGCGTGTGTTCCTAGTAGGAACAATCAACATTTACTTCATAATTTCAGAGTTTAACATTAAAATGAAGTAGAAGAAAACACAAGGGAACGAAGTTTGAAGCAAATATTCTCTACTGTAACAAGTTTGCAAGCAGGGCCCTTTAATATAGTTGATCCATACGTCGCGTTACTTCGCGCCCTACCAAATGTGATAGGCGCTAAATGACGTAATGGGGCACACCATGACGCCGCATGTCATTTTCTAGGGCGGGAGCATTTGTTTCACATTGCCCTTATGTTCTTCTTGCCCCCATACTGAGACAACAACTATCACGTAGACGATATATCTCTTGCATCTTTTCACCATATGCTTCAGTAAAAAAGACGTTAATAGTGTATTTAGCGGGCGCGTTAAGTCACATTTCCACAGATAATTATAGATTCCATCCTCGAGGTTTTATTACTTCCTGACTACCCCCTTCTTTGCCAGTTCCCTTTTCGCTTGCTTCTACTCAGACCTCTTAATTAATTTCTTCACATTAATCTTTTTTTCTCAATATTTTCTTCCTTTTAAACATTGCACACTATTGTACACGTATTGTGCACGTGTATTTATTCTCGGAGACCCCCTTGATTTATTTATTCATTACAGCATCTCATAGCACAGTGAAAACACCGCCCAATACAAAGAGAGAGGGTGTTAGCCAACCACACAAGCCCACGCAATCGCCAAACCTGTACCTAAATTGGACGTAACTTTAGTTTGCACTGGGTAAATTCCACGATCTTGGGCATCCTGGAAAGGCCTTGACGAGAGGAGCGCAATGAGCGTACACTCGACTCTACGGGCTGCACTGGCCCAGCGCTGCAAGCCAGGGAAGGCCCACCAGCGCTGGGCTCACGCTCAAGATCTATCTCTCTCCACCATTTCACTCCTGTTGCTCGTATCAAACTTAAATTTTTTCGTAGAGACTCCCGGGAACACACGTTTGAAGTTGAATCGGTGTAGCCTTGTCAACAGGTGACGTAATCAGGGAAAATCCCGGCCACACATCTCATTCTCATTATAACTTTCAAATTTGCTTTCATGTTATAACTTATTGGGTTCTATGCTTGTTTGAATTTGCGAATCAAAATAAATACAAACAAACAAACAACAAACTTTCCACGATGCGCAACATGCAACACCTGCGATGAGCTGCAACCGCGACAGACGATTCATAATCTGTTTTGTTTCTGTGACATCTAAGGGCAGTGCGTAGTACCCTCACGTGCACCCAGCCTAGTGAACTGCACTCCATTCGCGCACAACGCGCTTGGCAAGACTTGGCCGATTCACAATACAACTTATTTCTTGCGACGCAACATTCGACTTGCGACACATGCGACGAGCTGCGACAGCGATACACCGTTCACAATATTCTTCATGTTTGTTGCGATATCTGGATATCTTCATGCAGGTAGCAACAAGAGTGCATATTATACCCCATAATATGTACTCTTCGTGGCAAGAGTCTATTTTGTAAGCAACTGCCTGGATTGCATGTCAGTGCATGCAGGCCATGCAGTGGCTGGATGTAGAAGTTCCTGCATGTGTACCATACGCCTGTAGGGAGTAGTTCGAGTTTCTGCTGATCGCTGTGCTCTGCCTCCCCGTGCAGTTCAGTAATCCTCACGTAGTATCAAAGATGTATACATGGTGTTCTCTCCCCTCCCTCCCTCCCGCCCCCCCCCCCCACCCCCACCTCCGTTTACTCGAATATTATTAGCATCATTTTTATTGGGTTGTCATCCCGTTTGAATGTGTGAAGTAAAAGAAAAACCAACCAACCAGAGATACATGTCCGGAAAAAGGTTGAAAGCATGATAACAATGAATTAATGCTAGAAATAGTGATATTTCTTCCTAGTAAAAAGAGGAACAGCGCTAGAGGGAAGTCAAAGGGTGCAACAGTAGGAAATGTGAGCAATATTATCATGAACATACTCTAACTGAAATGTTGCCAATGATGGAAAGGCAATATCAGCAGCAGCCTGGTCTGAGATGGCCTATGTGACCGCGTATTGTGGTTGCGTACAACGGGAAATTTCAGGAACGAATTTCTCTTGTTAAGCATCTGCTGTGCAATCGATCCTGGTATTTCCCAAAAATTGGAAAAGGTTTTTGGACTCGCGTGGAGAGCCAAGGGTTAATTTATATGAAGAAAAGAGGCCCAAAGAGTTACAAAGTTACGTTATAATATCCACAAACATCGCCAATTACTTTACGGTCACCTCATGCGATAACACTACACGACACTGACCAACGATACTGACGTTCTACAACTAACTGGCAATCAGCTATAGCACATCTCGGATACGCACTCCAACAGCCTTCCAACTTGGAAGGTTCTAAGTTATAGAAATCACGTAAGGAGGGGAAGGTGAACGCAACCAAGACAAGCACCAGCTAAAAGTCTCAGCTGTGAAGGACGTTGGTGGATGTACATGTATGTGGAGGACTAGACCGGTCGGTAAGACTATGACAAAACGGTCAAACCACGATTCGCAATCCAGATGTGCTAGAGATGTTAGCCAGTTAGGTGTAGAACGTCAGTATGGTTGGTCAGTGCCGTGCAATGTTATCGCCTGATCTGACTGTAAAGTAATTGGTGGTGTTAGTGGATATCATAGCGTAACTTGTAGCTCCTTGGTACAAATTTCTTCTTATACAATGTTTTTCGTTTTGAGTTAGGACTTCTCACTCAGATTAAGAGGACATGAAACCAAGCGTGCGCAGTTTCTGACCTTACTGCATGGATATCTATCACGAACTGATTTCTGGATTGCATCATAATAATAATTGGTGCATACAAAACCGCTGGCAAGAAGTCCCCATTATTTTATCGCCTTTCCGCGTTTCGCACAGCTAAGGGAAAATTCAAGCTAACTACTATTATTATGGATGAAAGGAAAGGACAAAACGAGTTATTTTTTTATGCTTCAGATGAATCATAGCATCGATTTCCGCCAAATTAAGTGCGAAATTTGCAGATCCGTAAAGTGCATATCTAGTGCGTACACTACAGACTTTTAGTTATCACGAGGGAGACCTGCTTGAATTCTGCTGGAACGAACTTCTTCATATATCTATGCAGTTGGTTTCACTATCCTGTCACTTATCGTTCACTACACAATTCCTCGCATTCCGCGACGTATAAAATTAATGTTCCCCAGTGTTGCGCGAAGACCAAAACATGGATGCGGAACAAGCATTTAAAATTGTAAATCGACCTTCAACAAGGTGTGTAAGTGGGAGACTTTGCACAGTGAAATGTTGCCAATACAAATTTGCTAGTTTTGGAGATATCGCGATGGCAGGATTATCTGCCTGTCAGATCTGTATCGACTTATCAGATGACCAGACTGCTGCACAGTGCACACACAGAACTATCATGCTATCATCTATAAACCAAATATCAAAGCCATCCAGCAGCGGCTTGGTACCGGTATACCCCAAACGCCGCCAGCTGCGATCTCGCGGCTTTTACCAATGCAACGAGCAGAGCGCATTCATAAGTTGCCTTGACTCAATCCAAGTAATGATGTCTGTTAGTTACCTGAGGGAACAAACAAGAATGTGGCAGCGACATTGAACAGAAGTAAAACTATTAGGGTATTATAGAATGGGATGGATTGCACAGGATTGAAATAAAGAATGAAAGGCTCATAATGTTCCCATTGTATTTAGTTGTGTTCGTCTTGATACCTTGGCGTTTCCTTTTCAGGGGAGTAATACAAGACATAGGAAGAGATCTACCTCAAATGAACAATTTAGAAGTAAGCCAACCGCCAAGTTCAGCCGGAATCTCTTTGTACATTTTTGTAATATGCAGAAGGGCTTCAAAGAGCAACTGAGGAAGGCGATAGGGAACACATTCTATCCATGTTCTTCTACCACATAGACACTGGCTTTTCAGGCTTAGAGAATTTTCCTATAAAACGCAGTTAGTGCGAAGGTGATCTAGGTTATTTTCCACGCTTACCGTTTGTTGGCAGAATGGCATGCAGACTTTGTGTGTTGCTCCAGGAAAGAACTCGTCCTTCTGATCACTGGATAGAGTAGTTGCAGTGAATGCACCATCATCATCTATGCTCAGGACATGGCCAGCGTTTGTACCATGCAAGAATATACTTCGAAAGCCCTTCTCTGGTTCGTTTGCCAGAGACTGGGTGAGGATTTGCTGCAGGCAAGGAATGTCCATGGACGCTGGCAAACGACTGTCAAAACCGATTGTGCACCGTTCGAAATGAGTGTGGTAAGTTTGATTCATATCTGGTTCTCGGTGAATGAAGTACTTGGAACCGTCCGGTCCTGGGCAAGTGCTCACTGAAAATGTAAACAGATACGGAAACAACAAGGCAACATGGTTACCGGCTTGTACACAACAAATTAGGTAAAAAACAACATTAAATACTCCTGTGATATTCAATGTATGGTGAATTTTCAGGAGGTTAGTGCGAGTGTGGCCCTATCTCTCTCTTTTTCTTTCTCCATAATTATATCTACCTCCCTTTAATATCTATCTCTATCTCTCTACATCTTTCTACATCTTTCTATCTCTATCTATCTCTATCTATCTCTATCTATCTCTATCTATCTCTATCTATCTCTATCTATCTCTATCTATCTCTATCTATCTCTTCATCTCTTTATCTCCTGTTTCTTTATCTCTTTATCTCTCTATCTCTCTATCTACCGTTAAGTCTTGTCTAAAAGGCTTCTATGACTTTCTTGGTGAAATTTTGCAGGCTTCTATATGAGACAGGCTTCTATACAAGACAGGTATTTCTATATATGTCAACCCTAAATCCGGCTTATGTGTGATTTGATGGGCCCAAAATTGCGGCTTCTATTCGAGGGCGGCTTCTATTCAAGTGCGGCTTTTATACAAGACTTTACGGTATCTATCTATGTATCTATCTCTGTCTCTATCTCTTTATCTCTATCAATGGATATAGTGATATTTTTCAGATACTTCAGCGAACCTGCGGCATGGAAAGCCACGTAATAACCACTGGCAGTTGGATCCCTTGGTAATGCAAACAGCAATAGGGACACGAGATTGAAGTTGCCGATCGTTATCACCGGCCAGCGTTCCTATTTCCTCCTCTCTATCCCTCCACAATTACTTTGATTTGTAATTGATATTTTCATGCAGTTTTTCCAAAAACAAGACAGTACAAATACTTACGTTGCTGACACAGCGGAAGACCTTCTGGAGTCTTGAACTCTCGCCATTCATTCGAGACACATCTGGCTTGTCCAATGGCCATGTAACCGCTATCGCAAAGAGGATAGCCCGCCTCAAGATGTGCAACCTTGCGCATTACGCCATTAGGAATAGTAGTTTCAAGGCACTCGGCCGCTGTAAAAACGATAAAATGGAGGATAGATTTCAACAAATCGGGAAGAACAAACCTTTATGGACTGTATGGATAGGTGTGAGTAGAATCATGCCGTCCAAATGACATGAATTCAGGAACCTCCCTGAATGAAAGTTGAAGAAAATGCTTCGTTCGTCTATTTCAACCTAATTTTCGTGAATCGCACGACATAAAGCTACAAGCGGTTTATAGAGCAATTCGGGCGCTCAGCACAGCAGCCCTTGGTCGATAATTGAGGTAGAAAATAGGCATATTAACAAGCATATTATCTTGATCAGGGGCGTAGCGTAGCCCTTTTCAAACTGTTAAAAAGGTCATGTGACGTCATAATTATAGTGTACAGAAGTCCCTATTTTCATTTTTGCAGCCAAGGATACTGGCTCGTCCAGCTTCTTTTATTTTGAATTTTTCTGTAAACAGCACTCTCAGAAACGAGTCTCATTCAGTAGACTACATGTACATTATACATCATTCTCCTTTGATCTTAAACTACAGTACATGTACCATCGTCTGCTTCTTACACACGTTTTGCAGGAGGTTACGACATTTAGACTTGCAGACGTGCTTCTTTTCCTCGAATTGCAGAGAGCAGCAAGTTGGACCAAAAAAGAGCGCAGTATAGTCAATTCACACCAGGGAGCAGTAAAACACCAGTACTTGCTACTCCCTGCTTCACGTTCATACTCAGCTTCCCTCGTTCCGGTCACGCTGCTGTCACGCTACGGTTTGCAAAGATACCGACAATGGCCGCATGTACAACAATTTCCGAGACGGACCTACATGTAGATCTAGAAAACATGTGTGAAGGATCTACCCGCCACGTACCCGCCACGTTTACCTATACAAGTCCAGTCCACGCATCGACACATAGATATGATGAACGTTGAACGCAGGCACTCTGCGATACGTATTACCCTGTTTTGCGGACATTGTACGGCAAACTCTAGCTGCTTTGTTTGCGAGTTTTGCGATACGGCGTTACACGCCTGTCGATAATTCTTCTTCTATGTCCCATGCTTATGTTGTACATGTTAAGATATTTCAATTAATTTATGAAGAGGTATTTAAACAATCGAAGAGGAGACAATAGTCGTTAAATGGCAATAAATAAGATAAATTGTGCACTCATAACAACACCAAAAAATGAAGAAAGCTAAGTTTTTAAATAACCGACGAGGAGACAACAGTCGTAAAATAGCAATGAAAAATATCAATTGTGCACTCATAACCATGTATAAACAAATAAAATGAAACAATTCCAGAACGTTTTCGTGTGACCATCATCAGTGGAACATCGTCACATAGTAAGAATCACTAAAACAACCAGTTATATAGCTAGAGTAATATGAAAAGAAGCGTGAGAAGGCAGCACAGCTAGCGGTTATGCATAACGCGTGTAGTGTGAACCTTTGCAGTGTATCTGAGAATGGTAGCAGTAGATGAATGTGGCAGCTGTGAGTGCGTGTGAACAAAAACTGGTGAGTGCAGTGAACACTTCAAGGAGAAAGAAGCGATGGCATGAGGAGATGGAGATGGAGGATGATGATGGGGATGAACATGATGGTCATGAGGAAAGCAAGGGTGAGCAGGAACAGGAAGTGGAGGATGAGAGTGATACGGACGAGGAGGAGTTCGACATCGACAAGAGCAAGTCTGCCATCTACAAGCATTTGGTGTCCAGTCCGGATTGTCGTAAGTTGTTTGACGATTCCTGGTTTAGTGTTATTTGTCGCGCGCGTTTCTTTAAGCAGTTGCAGGTGTTGGAAGCTGTATATATTCGCACACGTGACCCTGTTCTATGCAAGCAAAAAGAAAATGTTGTAGCACTCACACTTTTTAAATAGTACGCACTCACCAGTTTTTGTGCACACGCACTCACAGCTGCCACATTCATCTACTGCTACCATTCTCAGATACACTGCAAAGGTTCACACTACACGCGTTATGCATAACCGCTAGCTGTGCTGCATTCTCACGCTTCTTTTCATATTACTCTAGCTATATAACTGGTTGTTTTAGTGATTCTTACTATATGACGATGTTCCACTGATGATGGTCACACGAAAACGTTCTGGAATTGTTTCATTTTAATTGTTTATACATGGTTATGAGTGCACAATTGATATTTTTCATTGCTATTAAAGCTAAGTTTCATAACATTTTCTTGTGACTTTCATCAGTGGAACGTCGTCACATCAAAATATAATAACTAAACACACACTTATATACATGTAGCTAATATGGTTTCAGGTAGAAATACAGCAGCCAGCAAGTACAGACGGGCGAAGTTTGCACCTTTGCAATGTGTGAATATAGTGTATGAGAGAAACGCAGTGGCAGAAGAATGTGATACTGTGTGAATGAATGTGGTGCGTGTGTATTACTTAAAGAGTGCGAGTGATACAACGTTTTCTTTCTGTTTACATAGCACAGGGTCACGAGTACGAATATACACTGCTTCCAACACCTGCAATTGCTTGAAGAAACGTGCGCAACGAATATGTAACACTAAACCAGGAATCGTCAAACACCTTACGACATTCTGGACTGGACACCAAATGCTTGTACACTGCAGTCTTCCTCTTGTCCACATCAAACTCCTCCTCATCACTACTCTCAACCTCCACCTCCACTCCACTCCAATGAAAGTCACAAGAAACGTTATGGAACTTAACTTTCTTCATTTTTTGCTGTTGTAATGAGTGCACAATTAATCTTATTGATTGCCATTTTAAAAGGAAGAGGTAGAGGAGAATTGAAGTAACTGCGCACAATCACCTTGGGACTGTTGTGTCAATTTCAAAGCGTCTCGTTTCTCGATCTGCATCTGCCAGAAATATTATAGGTAGAGAAATATCGCCTTGATGCTTGGAGCCAGTTGAGAAAGGCTGTGTCATGCAATAGACTTCGTTGTCATTGGCTTGCCAATGTGAACTCTGCCGACAATCTCCAAAAAGATGGAAACGGCTGGCTGTTCGGAGATTGAATATAAATCTCAGTTGCCTTGGTTTGAATGAGCCATCCTTCAGATAAGAAAAATTCACGGTTCACGTCAGATTCGGCTAAAGGCGGAGTTTTCCGCATCCATAGGAACGAGACCACCCTTCAAGGATCAAGGCAAGCGTCACATGTATCTCCTTCTGAAAAATCTGGCTGAATCTAGCCCAGTTAAAGCACGCTGACTATGGCGGTTTCAAATAAAGAGGGACGGAGCCGGTTTCAAAAGGTTTCATCGCAATCGCTTCTGCCAGTACCTCCAAGCTAAGATAATGAGATCTAACAACTGAAATCCGACCCCCTCGCTAACATCGCAACGACCCAACACGCAATTGCAAAACTACGAAATAGAGACCGCTAGAATGTGAACGCACGGCCCAGGGGGGGGCGGATTTCAGTTGCCAGCACTGTCACTGCCAAGCGGCAGGTTGTAGAAAGTCACGAGCAGCATCAGGATCCTTTGCAATTGACATTTCCGCGGAGAACTCAACCAAATAATTATAGGAGAAATGCAACACTTACCTTCGCAGGAGTAAGTGCCTTTCTGGTTTTGACACCGAGTTCCATTCGGACACAGGTTAGTGCCTCCATTTGAACATTCATCAAAATCTAACAATCCAATCAGAAGCGTACAGACAAACGTGATTCGGTAGGCTATCAAACTGCTGGTTTTTCTAGTTAAGTTTTTTCTAGCTTTGAACATGGGCTTGGATAGGTTGGCTGGTTACCTGGTCCAGGGCACTCACACTATCCCGTGTAAGTGCAAACACAACCCACCAGCTTAACAAAAAGAATGTTCGGACAATAAATAACAACAGATCTTTTCGTGTCCCGGCAGTGTGTAAGAACATTCCGGAGCGCTTCAAGATTCACGCGTCGGCGAGCAGCGAATGCCACCTACATGTGGTACAGGCTGTTCACATTGCCAAGTTATCGCCGCAGCTTTGTACAAAGAAGGAATATGTTAGGGAAAGAGTGCTATGCGGACTTCCCTCCTTCATGGTATAGCTCTTCTACTACAGTGTTTGGCATAACTCATACCATCATGTGTACTGATTCGAAAAGTAAAGGTACGAAAGGCCTCTTCAGGTTTACAACCGGATTCGTCTTTCTCCTTCCTTTCTGATTTTTTACCGGCACGTTCGGGCTCTCCACCTTCTCCGTGAAAATAAAATAAAAAACATATTGTGCTAATAAATAGTAACATAAATTACAAGGTCTAACCGAGTATGGCCGTCTTATAGTTCAACTCAAAGCAGCCACGAAACCATAAAAAGTAGGCCTTGCATGTAAAGGCTGAGCAATGGTGTCAGAAGAGCGTTTCACATAAGTCTCAACGATATTTAAACAACAATGTCAGTTTGGTCCTGCTATAATTTGCAACGATAGTATTTTCACAGAAGTAGGTCATGTTTCCAAACCAAGTTCAGGGGCTTACCTTTGGCACAAATGAAGGGTTTAGGTTGGTCAGTTAGCTCAGCCGTGCTATTGTGGGTAGAAATGTTAAGAACATCTTTATCCCGATAGTTGTCCAGCCAAATATTTGTTATACCTTCATCTAGCATAGATTGCAGTGCGCCCTGGCAGTCAAATGATGAGAACAGTGCAGTCACAGTTTATCAGAGCGCATATTCACAATTTCAGTGGTGTTTGTCCGGCAAAATACAAGCTATTTATTTCTTACAATCGACGTTGAGATACCAACACACTGTCTCACCTAAATGTTTCGCACAGGTGACATTCTCCATAATTTGCATATTTTTGTATGAAGAAATGAGGACCAAGGAACTACAAGTTCCACTAAAATGTCCATTAAAACCGCCAGTTACTTAACAATCAGCTCATACGATAGCATTGCACGACACTGACCGACGGTACTGACATTCTACTTGTACACCTAACTGACAATCAGCTCTAGTACATCTTCGATTCACACTCCAACAGCCTTCCAACTTGGAAGATTTTCCTTGGTCCTCATTTCTTCTTATGAATTAGTCGTTGGCTCTCCACCCGAGTTTATTTACGGTACTTATTTTAAAACATTTCCTTTCTTGTATTCCCTATTGTCATGTATTTTCAAAATGATGATCATCAGAATAGAACGTTCTTTTAAACCTCAAGAAAAACGTTTTATTTTATTTTTATATTTCCTCAGTAGTAGTCAGTACTCGAGTTATAATTTAGTGTTGGCTACTATCCGTCAAGTGTGCGGCCGTGCGCATTGAAATTCCACAATCAGCATATCCATGCTACTTGAGTGGCGTTATAAACAGTCATCACACATGAGAACGCTTTAGGAGTGCACGCAACTGCGGCTGGTTGCATCAAGCACATACATGCGAGAACGCTAGTTTTTACACTTTATATTCTTACGTTGTAGCACTCGGACTTTCTCAACCGGTTGTGATCTTTCATCTTCAGTCTCCGTAAGTCCTGCCCATGACATACAGCCCGGGTCTCTCGGTAAGTCAGTTTGTTTGTATGGATACTTATGTTATATCCGCCGCATAAACCTGTAGCGAAAAACACAACACGAACATACGGCATTCTTCAAGTTACGCAGAGTGCATCACTATGAGCATAGAACTGCCCACCAGGTCTATAGGAACCCTAAGCCACTATACACGTTAACCTTGGAAGCCTACTAAAGCCACAATTCAGTCTACGTTTAGAACCCTAAGCAACCAGCTCTTGCCTCTCTCTCAAGCCCCCCCCCCCCCCCCCCCCGACCAGCCCATGTTCGACCCACTCGTCTCTCTCTCGTCCGTCTCGACATGCATAACGACCAGCTTGAGACAGGGTTACCTGTCAACAGCCGGGAAAGTTGCCATAGAGCCTTCCACGCCTGTGCTGTCCCTGTATGGAATGCCCTACCTCCCGCCGTCCTCAACCAGCCACCTGACTGGAAACGGCTGCAAAGTTTCAAAGTGTCTGTCTTCAGGCACCTCAGTGCTCAGCAATGGCACTGGGCCACTGACACTCTGTAATATGTATACATCTGCCTACACACTGTTGCATATTGCCATACGCCTTGTGCCCTGCTTACTCTTTTCTCTGGATCTGAATGTACACCCCTTACGCATTATGTAATTATACTATATTTAGTTCTCCCCCCTCTCTTGCTCCCCAACCCTCCCCCTTTCTCTCTCTCTTTCTCTCAGCTCTCTCTCTCTCTCTCTCTCTCACTCGCTCTCTCTTTCTCTCTCTCTCTCTCTCTCTCTCTCTCTCTCTCTCTCTCTTTCTTTCTCTGACTCTCTCTCTCTCTCTTTCTTTCTTTCTGTCTGCTATTGGCGCGCCTGGTTGTGATGAGGCCGAGACCCAAGGTCGGCAGAGCATCCCAGACCACGCCACCACTCCCCTTATTCATGGCTCACACATGACGGGTTTACGTGGCTCTAGTAAAAAAATATAATAAAATAAAAACATCTACAGTAACTGTCTGTTAGTTACAAGGCCCCGAGACGCCATGGCTAACTGCACTCTAGTTAGAGAACCCTGAACCAGCAAGTAACACACTCAGTACACCAGCACCGGACACCAATGACTGTGGAGCTTAAACGTGAAGTAGGTTCACGAATTTTACCGATCATCAGACAGCGACATTCACCATCTACTAAACAATTTGCGTGCGGGACTAGATATGAAGTGATTGTGGTGAAGTAAATACGTATGTGCGAGGTAAAAATCTCCTCAGACCCAATAAAATTTGGCAGATTTCCACCTCCGTGCTTCATCCATTCGTGTTTATTCCACAACAGCACCATACATGTCAGTCACATTGCTGCGCCTTTCTCCTCATATCTGTATGGAAACAGAACTAGCAGGTTCCTTGCTTAAACGTCATCCGAAGCCCCGGTTATAATTATAATATTAAGCATATGCGCAAACAAAGAAAGCAAGTACACCTACCTTCGCATTGGTAACCGCCGTTAGTATTCTTACACGTATATCCACTGGGACAGAGGTCTACGCCGTTAGTTTCCGCCTCTTCGCATTCGTTTCTCTCTAGAATATATATAGTGCAAGATATGCATATCGTTAGGTTGGCGATGTTCATTTAGAAATCACATTATGGCCATCAGATCTCAAGTTTTGGATGCGAACATTGAAAACGTTTTATGCCAAACTTCAATGTGAAAAATAGCTATCCCAAGTCTAATCAGCACAGTTCCCCACGATAATATGAGCTATGACATCGCGAGGAGGTACACCTACCTTCACATGTGTAACTTCCTTTGGTATTCTCACACGTGTATCCATTTGGGCACAGGTCTACTTGCCTAATATCCGCATCTTTGCATTCATTAAAATCTAAGAAACCAATACAAATCGAACTTACGCTTACTCGGATTCTGAGCCAATAAACATAATTATAATGGAAGAGATCACATGGAAACGAGTTATGAAACAACTATCCACGACTGAAACAAGATAATGGGCAGTCAGAAAGTGTGATAACAGGACACATCACTGACCTGTTACTAGAAATTCAACGCCCTGAGACCAAGCTCTAACACACCTCCAGTCCGCACACCAACAGCCTTCCACCTTGGAGGGTTCAGGCTTCTATCTTAATGAAAACATGGAACAAGGCATATCCTTCGTAAGGCTGGTAACCTGTATTCCAAATAAGGTTGTTATATCAACGTCAAATTTCGTCGGCTTGAATGTGAGAAGCCTCGTATTTGTTCCGCTCATTCTGATAGTTTGCTGGAGAAACTGGAGATTCCGCTGCGCAATCCAAACCTGACAAACCTTTCCCGCAGTTTCAACCGGCCCTAGAACCACAAGCACCTCTCTTAATGCTGTTATAGGATTATCCTAAATCCGGACTACTAACGGTGTTGTTTCGATTTCAAATAGTGAAAATAAATCGTGATAATGACTGCTTGTGAATTCTGGGAATTTTCAGATTGCCCACACGGATTCACTGTACTCGTCGTGTTTTGAACGAAATCCACAGTTTGCGCCACAGATTGCACCCAAACCTGGATTTTCTGTGGTCTTCATTTTTTCAACGCAACCCACAGATTGCGACCCAAATAGAGTCGCTGTGCTCTTCACTGTGGTTTTCAACGAAAAACACAAATTGCGCCCCGCACCGATTCGCTTGCACTTCATGTTTTGCAACAAAATTCAAAGATTGCGCCTACAGATTGCGCCCCACATGTATTCCACGTCCTCTTCAGGTTTTCAACAATATCCACAAATTGCATGACCCACACACGTCAATTTTGCACCACGCGCACTTGGGTGTGTTCCTAGATGTCTCACAGTAGCTCAGAGGCACGGATTTACCTGATTATGTCCAACCTACCCGTATAATCATTGTCTACTGTCTTGCCACCTCTTGGCAAATCTGACCATGCCTGTATACTTGCTGACTTCCAGATCCGTGCATCACGCGAGCCTCCCATATCAAGAACAGTATGGAGTTATCAGCATGCTGATTGGGCCAGGCTCCGTCACTTCTTCAGAACCACCAATTGGGCAGCTATTGCTCGGACTGATCCAGACCTGTCATGCACTGGCATCGCAGAGAGAATCCTGGAGGGTATGAAGAGATTCATCCCCTCTAAAATTCTGAAAACCCGAGCATCAGATCCTCCATGGTGGACCCCTGAGTGCACTGCTGACACAGTGAGGAAACGACGTGCATGGAGGTGCCTGAGAGACGACCAGTCTGACCACGATCGGCAGTCAGCCTACCAAGATGCACGGCTCGCGATTGCCTGTCTCAAAACTGCCAAGAGTGCTTTCATGGCGAAACTGAGACAGAAAATGACCTCAAAGCAGCTGCCACCCAGTGACTGGTGGCGCACCGTCAAGCGTGCCTCTGGCAATGGGCGTAGTGAATCTGTTCCGACATTACGTGATCCCGATGGACGAGAGTACACAGCCAGCGCAGACAAAGCAGAATGCACGGCCCGCTATTTTGCAAGCAAATGCAGTCTCGCACAAGATAACCTGTCCGCCCCATTCCCATATGTCATACCTCGAACTGACCAGGCTCTTTCGGACGTCCGTTTCCGCGTCGCTGCTGTTGAACGCACCCTTCGCCAGCTCAACCCATCAAAGGCAACCGGGCCGGATAGGATACCAGCACGAGTGTTGAAAGCCTGCTCTGCTGAACTGGCGCAACCGCTTTCCATACTGTTTACCCAATGCTTCCAAACTGGGATACAGCCCAAGACATGGAAGATTGCCAACATAGTCTCTATATTCAAACGGAAATCAAAGTCTCTACCCTCCAATTACCGTCCAGTTTCGCTCTTGTGTATTCTGTCCAAGGTGATGGAGACAATCATCAACAGAACAATCACAAATTTCCTCGAGTCGAACAACGTCTTCTCCACCAGACAGTTTGGATTTCGCCATGGTCATAGTGCAGCCGACCTCCTTACCAGCCTCCACCACCAGTGGCTACATACAGCCGGGGAGAAAGGCGCAGCACGCATATTCGCCATTGACATCGCCGGTGCGTTTGATCGCGTATCACACCCCGGTGTGCTACACAAGTCCGGCGTATACGGCCTGCGTGGGCAACTGCACCAGTGGCTCAGCAGCTACCTCAGTGAACGCTACCTTCAAGTGGTCATTTGTGGCCAGACATCCTCAAGGCTCCCAATTCAGGCTGGAGTCCCCCAGGGCAGTATTCTGGGTCCTACTCTCTTCCTCATGTATGCCCCTCTCAAATCCACCAGCAGGAAGGCGAGCTCATATCCCCCATGGTCTGACAGGGAATTGTACCAACTCCAGTGTCGCAAGAAAAGGCTACATCACCAGTGGCTTCAGAAGAAGGACAGCACCCATCTCTACTCGGCATTCAGGCGTGCCCGTGCGGCTGCCAGAAATGCCTATCGTAGGAAACGCAATGAGTATTTCCAAATCCAATGTGCTGAACATAGTCGCAATCCACGCAAACTGTGGCATATCATCAACACTGTAACATCTCGAACTCGCCAACGTATTGAGCCAACGTGTGATGTGGAGGATGTCGCCACAGCCTTCAGTAAAGTTGTGACTGATAATGATAGACCCCCTGTGCTCACCATGCCACAGGGTCCATCACGCCCCACAGCGTTATCAGCTTTCCAGTATGTCCGAACCAACTCTGTTTATCGTCTCCTGAGAGGCATCAATGCAGCCAAGGCCACAGGCAGTGACAGCATCCCAGGAGTACTTCTGAAGTGCTGTGCTGATATCATTGCTCCGTCTGTTGCTGCTCTCTTCAATGCCTCACTATCCCGTGGTACAGTACCCTCTGCCTTCAAGCTTGCACACGTATCACCGCTATATAAAGCTGGTGACCCAGCAGTTCCCACTCACTTCCGTCCCATTTCCCTTCTCCCAATCCTGTCCAAGCTTTTAGAGAAGCTAGTGCAGAAGGAACTTGTATCAGTCATGAACATCACGGAGTCACTTCCCTCCACTCAGTTTGCATTTCGCAGCGGCCATTCCACTGAGGATGCACTAGCTCTCATCACCAACCGTATCCTTACTGCCCGGGACAAACGAATGTACACAGGTGTCTGCTTACTGGACATGTCCAAAGCATTCGATAAAGTTAGACATCACCAACTAATTCTCGACCTCTTCAATGTTGGTGTCACGGCCACAGCCCTGCGGTGGTTCATTTCTTACCTCTCCGAACGGACCCAGCGTGTGTGTATCGGACCATCACGCAGCACTATCACTCTCTGCACCTGCGGAGTGCCACAGGGATCTGTGCTCGGCCCTATTTTGTTCAACATATACACTCGGGAAATACCCTATGTTGCTGGACATGCTTTGTCTTTGCAGTTTGCAGATGACATTGGTCTCACTTGCAGCAAACCGACTAAGTCTGAAGTGTCTGCAATTCTGTCTGCGTCAGCTTCAGCTATTGCTAACTGGCTAAACGACCGTGGCTTGATCCTGAATGCTTCCAAAAGCCAGGTGATCTCCATTTCCGGGAACCTACCTGAGAAGCATACTCCACTCTCGGTGAACTGTAACGGGACCCTGCTGCCTCTTGTGGAGTCTGCCAGGTACCTTGGCGTAACATTTGATAGCAACATGTCTTGGGATGACCACGTAACCCGCTGTGCAAACCGTGTATCACGAAAGATCGGAGTCCTGTGGAGGATGCGGCGTTGCCTCAGCACACAGGGTCGGATCACTTATTTCCAGTCCATCATAATGCCCGATCTTCTATATGGATCAAATGCATTTTCGACATCTCTGGCAGCCAGGCACTGTCATCGACTACAGGTTCTGCAAAACCGTGGTGCCCGTGTAGTGTTCGGACGCCCGCCGTGGACATCCGCACATGACCTACTGGAGCGCCTTTCACTGTATCGGGTTACCGAAGTGTACAAGCAGAAGCTGGCATTCCTTGCATGGCGCTGCCGTTACGGCCAAGCAAGTCCTGAGCTTCAGGTTCTCTTACTGCCAGCTTGTGGCCGGTCCACGCGCCTGGACTCCAGCATGGGTCTCTGCCTGCCACCCGCCCGCAGCAACTCTGGAAAGGGGACATTCGCCTTCCAGGGTGCGCTATGCTGGAACAACCTGCCAAGCTGTATTCGCTCCATCTCTGTTCCTCGTCAATTCCGTACTGCCGCAGTCCCGTTTCTTCTATGAACTGAGAACATTGCAAAGCAATTGTATGTGTGGCTGTCAATGTACATGTGTGTGTGTGTGTGTGTGTGTGTGTGTGTGTGTGTGTGTTGTGTGTGTGTGTGCACGCGCGTGTGTGCACGCGCGTGTGTGTGTGTGGGGGGGGGGTATGTGTCTAAGTATGTGTGTATTGGTGCGTAGGTGTGGGTATGTACATGTAGATGTATGTGTGTGTGTTTGTGGGTGTAGGTGCGGATGTGTGGATGTGTGGGTGTGTGGGTGTGTGGATGTGTGGGTGTGTGGATGTGTGGGTGTGTGGATGTGTGGGTGTGTGGATGTGTGGATGTGTGGGCGTACATGTAGATGTGCAATGCTTCGATTTCTCTATCTTCTCTTCTCTTCTCTCTTCCTTTCGGGGTCTCCCGCTTCTGGGCCGGCATGGCCCATGCTTCATGCGTGCTTGTTCCTGGTGTTGTTTTGTCTACTGTGTCCTGCCGCTACTCCGGCTTTGGCCGTGACCACGATGTGTCTCCCCATTTTCTCCTTCATCCTTTCCTTTGTCTTTTTTGCTAAAAGCTTTCTTCTCGCCGTGACCACGATTTTTCTTCTTCTTCTTCTCCATTATTATTTTTCTTTCCTTCCTTTCTCTTCTTCCCTTGCCGAGAACCTTCTGTTCCCATTATTTTCTTTTCATCTCTGTCCCCATTCCTGGGTTATTTGGAATTCATTCGCTTCCTTGTCATTGGACATGTTCAGTCCGTTCGGTTTGCGAATTTAAATAAACACAACAACAACAACAATGTACGTGAACGACTGCGAGGACCACGTACCAGCCGGTGCTGACCTAGCCTCGTTCGCAGACGACACTACGCTGTATGCCAACATCAACCCCACCACCTAAGAAGATACCACCCAAGCCCTCCAGCTAGCAGTCAACAACATCTCCCGCTTGGGTCAAGAATGGAAAATAAAATTTGAACCAGCCAAATCCCAGGCACTGACCGTCAGTTTCCACCGCACCCAATGGGGCATGCCACCGATTGACTTCAACGGATCAAATGTGACGGAACAGGAGGAGTTCAAAATCTTGGGCATCAGTTTCGATGGTGTGTGATCCCCGGTAGCCTAATCGGTAGGGCACTGTCCCGGAAAGACAGGGGTGCTGGGTTCGAATCCCGCTCGTGGATCCTTCTTTTGCAACAAGCTTACCTTCCGGCGCCACCTTCGTACCGTAGCCCTCCGGGCAACACAACGACTTGGTGCTTTGCGTAAGGCTTTCCACCTCCTAGACGTGCCCGGTCGCATCCAAGCCTACAATGCTTTTGTGCGCCCAGTGATGGAGTACTGCCCTATTGTCTGGATGGGAGCGGCCCCATCCCATCTTGCAAGACTCGACCGTGTGCAAGCCTGGGCCATCCGTGCCATCGCCCCAATGTGTTGGCTGCCAAGTCTTGCTCTTCGTCGGATGGTTGCAGCACTTTGCCTCCTGTACAAGATGCATTGTCCGGATGCGCATCCCCTTCTACAGAGGATGCTGCCACCCCAGCAGCCCCAACACCGAACAGTCCACTCCACCCGTAGTACATTCCAGAGATGTAATGCTCACGCACACCAACTGGCCAATGAACTTCCAGTCCGTTCCCGCAACAACCTGTGTCGAGCCTACCCTCACGCAGTTGTCCCCGTCTGGAACCAGCTGCCCGCCGGAGTCTTCTCTGGTCCTTTCTGCACCAAGAACTTGTAACACTTCAAAGTTGCAGCCAACCGCTATTTGAAGACCAACGACTGGTCGTGGGCACATGACCATCTCTGATCATCAGCATCATATCTGCCTCACCCCATGACTTCCAAATTCCGCTCGACATACTATTCCCAATAACGTCTGTTCTTCTTTTCTCTCCTCCTCCTCCTAGCACGGTCTGTCTTATCATTCCCCTCCTTCTAATGTACTGTCTCTCCTCCTAACATTTCGTATCATGTACCTGTCACTCCTTTCATTTTTCTTCTTTTTTTGGTACGTTTTATGTCCCCATGACGTCGAGACCTCAGGTCGGCTGAGGGCAAAAAGCCTCACCATCACTATGCTCCCACTATGCAATTTTTTGTCTTTGCCTGTGAGCTGTGATCATTGTAAAAATAAAAATAAAAATATTATCGTGCCACACTTACTTTTGTGTCACCCCAGATTGCGCGCACAATCTGCAGATCGCCCAGGCAATTTGGAATCTTCACATTCAAATTTTCAAGATACCAGTTTGCCTTAACAATCCCCAAGAATGCAATAACACAGAGAAGAAAGACACACTTCAGTTGATCGAGAGGCTGAAGTGTGTCCTTCTTCTCAATTTTATTATGCAAACTCTCATTCCGATTGCCTGTAAAGCAAGGTACTGGTCATGTGGAAGCATAATCTGCCATAATGTACAAGTATATTTGGTGGCCCTGGGAAGTGGATTTAAAACTTAACGAAGAACTTGAAAGAAGTAAACAGATTTCCCCCTTCATCATCCCCGGCTGACTTCTGAGACACAATCTCACATTTTGGTTCCAAATCACAGGTAAAATAGGCCGGGGGCCCCCGATGTGATATTGCAACAAATTTTAGCCTTGATGGGGCTTTTGTGTTCAGAAAGCAAATGGGGAACTCTTACCTTTTGCACAGATGAACGGTTTAGGCTCATCAGTGGGCTCAACCATGCTGTTGTAGGTGGAAATGCGGAGAGCACTCTTGCTACGTAAGTTGTCCAGCCAAATAACGTCTATGCCTCTAGATTGGAAAGGTTCTAGTACACTCTGTGAATCAAAGAAGACGAAGAAACTATGAATAGCTACGAAAGTTTTCTACAGAGTTAAAGATGGTCTGAAGGAGGAAATGCACACTGCAGCTTCTTCCATATGTTTAAAATGTCACGAGAATTCCTTTTAAAAGTGTAATACATATCCGCCTTCTCTTCATAGTATATATATAGCTAGGCTAACCAAGTGAGATACAAATTCACACGTAGGTTTAGACAAGTCGTCAACAACGCGTTACCTATGTCCACTGCAACCTTACGTCATCCTCTGTGTGGATGGGCGGAAATTAATTCCTTTCGGCTATCAATACGTTCCTATACTCTTGCTTGTACTTCACCGTAACAGAAAGGCTTTAAAAATAAACTCGATAAATGTTTTCAAAATGTTGTGGTTCAAGAGTCTTACGTGTGCACTCTTTCCTAGTGTTATGGTTCTTCAAGGCGCAATCAGGCTCTCACTTTTTCATCCACAGTCTTTCTTCTCTCTCTCTCTCCCCCATGGTGCATGATGTGTGCCTTGATCCCGAAACTATTGGTCGGAGAGCGCACTTCACCTCACAGCTTTATAGCACGGACACGCCCTTTGTAGTCCCCTATGTTCTCTTGCTGTTGTTTCAAATTTTTATTCTCACGTCGTGTTGTTGTTGTTCTTGTTGTTGTTGTTGTTGTTGTTGTTGTTGTTGTTGTTGTTGTTGTTGTTGTTGTTGTTGTTTCAAATCTCTATTCTCTTTTTGTTGTTGTTGTTGTTTGCTTCCATTCTTGGCGATATGTGTGATCCCGTTAAGCAACAACTTTGTGCATCATTACCTCATTGGCGCTCATTATTGCGCCATCCGTATTTCAAGCGTCAGTATAAAATAGGTGATTTTCCATTCATTTTACAATTGTTGTTGTTTTTTATTTGAATTCGCAATACCAAACGGGCAATAAGCCCAATTACATGGAAGCGAATAAAAGAATGCTAAGAATGAGGCATTGGGGTGGATGTTATTTCAAGTGGAAAATACTGATCCCGGGAGGTACTACAAATAGATACAATGAAAATCTGAAAAGGCCATGGTACTGTCGTTTACCATGCTGGAAGCAGCTACATGGAGAAGGAAAAACAACAAGAAAGACGTTATATCTCATGTATTGGACAAACAGAGCTAACAGGAAAAGACCGTTCGTTATATGCCTGTACATACTGTCCGTGTGTGTGTGGGGGGGGGGGGGGGCATGTCACTGTTTCTCTTCTTTTAAAAACGTTTATGGCCTGAGAGTGTGCGGGTACACGGCTGCTGCGAAATCGGCCACGGCTTTGCAGGAACGTACACTGGCTGGCAGAGTGTTCCACAGCGCAGGTCCACGGAAGAACGGTCGGCGAGTGCCTGTATTCGTCCTGGCCAGCGGGAGAATGAGCCCTGCGTTGGCTTGATGTCGAGTTGGGGCCGTGGTTGCGGGCTTCAGCTGCTTTGAAAGCGCTGTACTACATTGGCCGTTCAGGCCGCGCCAGATGAGATCGAGGAGTCGGTGGTGTTGTGTCTCCTCGATTTTCCGGAGGGATATGCTCTCCCTTTGGTGGCTTACCGAAGATGTGGGTGGTAGGCTGAACACAGCGCGGATGGCACGGTTCTGAAGACGTTGGAGTTTCCCTAGAGCGAAAGCTGAGAGGGACGTGCTATAGGCCACACTTCCATATAATAGGTCGGGCATCACAACGGATTTTAGGTATTGGACCCTGGCCTTCTGGGAAAGGGATCGCCGGGCTCGCCACAATGCTCCGACTTTCCTGTTCACCTTCGCTGTAACATCGTGGATATGAGGGTCCCAGGTCAGTTGCTCGGTGATGGTTAAACCCAAGTACTTGGCCGCAGTACAAGCAGGTAAGCGGGTCTGATGGCAATTTACAGCGATACTGGTTTGCGCATCCCTCCCACAGATGGACAGAACTTGACTTTTGCGTTCATTCAATATCAGGCCGCGGTTTTCGAGCCAGTCGGCCAGCGCAGTGACGGATGACGAGAGTCCCAGTGAAATAGTTGCCGTGTTGGAACCACTTTGGTACAGTGCAATATCGTCAGCAAATTGTATGCTAGGAGTCGGGTGAGCTACTGCAGCTACCGCTCGGGTGTATTCAACTTTCTCTGATGAGTTTGCAATGACGGAAACATCTGTCAAAAGGAATACCATTTCAATACTAAGGAACCAGTTTTTCCTTTTGTGGAAAGTAGAATGTTTGTCGGCCAAAGAGCGCAACAGTGGTGTCAACTCAGCATTGTCAACGTCTGAAAGCTGCTGCTTTCTGTCCAATTATGTATTACCAAGAGTACATAACCCCCAGAGTGTGCAACGCCTGATCCAGCTCTGCATAGGGTCTTGGACGAATGTAATCGGATCTTCTGGGGTCATGCGTGCACTCCACACGAGCGCAACGCCGGTTTAGAGGCAGGGCATCGTTGCTTTTGATCCGCGACTCCCCGGGGGATTCCCCTCAGATCTGTACGGCATTATGACGCAAAGATCCAATTACGCTCAACAAGGACCCTATGCAGAGCTGGATCAAGCTTTGCACTCTCTGGGGGTTATGTACTCTTGGTATTACTCCCCACTAATCATCTGAAACCTAGAATCGTTCGACAATACTTACGCTGTAACATGTTGACCTTCGCAAACGATTGTGATCTTTGATCCTGAGGAGCGTTAACTGCTCCCGAGAGCAGACTGATCGAGCAGATTTGTAATCCGTCGGATCCAAATGGCTACTGATGTTGAATCCGTTGCAGTATAATTCAGAAGCTGGTTCAAGAAAACGAAGCAAAAACGGTAATTTTTGATTTGCGCAAAAGTACGTTCATTGGACGCACTGCGGTTTTTGTCAAACAGAAAAATCAACTCAGATGGAGAGCCAATGTTTAATTTATACGAAAGAGAAAGACCAAGGAACTACAAGTTACGCTATACTGTCCACTAATACCACCAGTTACTAAACAATCAGCTGATGCGATAACATTGCACGTTGATAACATTGATTGTTTAGTAACTGGTGGTGTTAGTGGACAGTATAGCGTAACTTGTAGTTCCTTGGTCTTTCTCTTTTTAAATCAACTACAGAATAATTTTTGAAACTCGGATGTTGATCCAATAATAAATGTAGAAAGGAATGGGACATAATTATGGATACGAGTTAAGAGTAACTGTCCAACACTGCAACTAAATACTATCTACAGTCAGAACGTGCAACAACTAGGCACACAACTGACAATGTACTGAGACATTCGACGACCTGACACCTAGCTTTAAAACATATCTTCATTGCACTTTTTGACTGTATACAGTAGAGGGATTCTTAGTGACTTCTACAAAACAAAAAATTGAGCGAAGTTTCGCGACAGGCCTTGCGAAAATGTATATATGAATTTTCGCACGAACTTTGAGTTCTGCACATTTTCCTAGTTTGCACGCGCCAATTGCACGTACACCATGACCCAATCTCACGAAACTTCCCACGAAAGTTCATTTCGCTTTCCCTGCAAGTTTCGCGTCCAAAGTTGCGAACGTTCGTGCGAAGTTTCTCACTTCATGATGTGGAGTGAAATTTGGTGCCCATTTTCCTTTTGCAGAACTTCTCTGCTATCTAAATGTAGTTACAGTGGTGGACAGCTACTCTTAACTCGTATCCACATGTCCTTTCATTTCTACTTAAGTAATTTTTGCTACATGATATCAAACTCTATAAGAGCGAAACAAACCGACGTGACCTCGAGGAATTATTTCCCAATAAAATGTTTCGGAATGACGCAAAGGGCAGATCGCCTGTCCAGGGATTCACCACTTGGAAAGACGTGTACTTAGTATGCGGTATAATATACCGCATACTAAGTACACGCCAAATAGACGTTGCACTCCCTTTAATCAATACATATTATGAATTGATTAAAGGGAGTGCAACGTCTATTTGGCGGACAGGACAAAGGGACGGGAATTATGTACATGGTTTGGGAAGACTGGAGAACCAAGCGCAATGAACCAAGTGATTTTAAGCAGCAACAACATTGGCATTAAAGGCTGGCCCTGATATTGTGAGGCTGTAGACCGGAAATTCCGGCTAAATATATTCACAACTCAGATGGTGATCCAAGGAAAAAGTTTTAACATGGAAATTGTGGGCACAAGTTTAGTATCTGGTTTAGTTGGTGGACTCGATCGCATAACGTGTACCCACAATTTCCATGTTACAAAAATTCATTCACTTAATCTCACCTTCAATTTCGTGTAGTAACACCAGTACGCTTACAGCCAGCAACCCGAACACTTGTAGAAGTGGCAGTTGCATACTGTAGGTAGCACGTGACATGTTTGCCTGCAAGGGACAAATGCCAAAATACGAACGATATCATAACACTGAACGTTATATAATTTTACATCGCTAGTATCCAAAACTGCTTCACTTCTACGAACACTAATCTTTCAGCTTACACAAGCATACTCGACGAAAAGGAAGATAAGATCTATGGCATAAACACATGTATAGGATGTAATGCACTGGAAATGTGCACTAGTTTTAGAGTACTGGACGCGGGCTAACACAGGCTACAGAACTCTTACCTTCTATCGATCAGGAAATTCGTCTCCTTGAATGACTGGAAATGAAAATTCCGCTACACAAAGAAAGCGACTGAAGCATTCTTGACTAACATGCATGGTTTTATCCTGCAGCATGGCCATGCTATTAAGCCAAAAATGGATGCTTTTCTGAATGGTGTTCGACACGGATCTGCACTTCTTGTATTTGGCATGTTAGGGCAGAGGCAGGGGCCCCCTTTTTCGGCTCTCACAAACCTCAGAGGAATACTAGTATTCCCCTTCTCACCGTAAATAGGTAGGGCTTTGCCAAATACGGGCCAGGCTTTGCTTTGCCGCCATGCCTTGTCACCTGACCGTCTGAGGTCGAGGCGAAATCGACTTCAGCGAACTGCAGGTGGAAGTGCGCCGCAGCGCCGGCTTCTGAAGTGTAGGCAAATAGACACGTTGTACCTATCGGCAACCCATGCTGTGACAATATTCTAAATATGGTGTTCATAATGGACACCACCCCCCCCCCCCCCCCACACACACCCCTTTCAGGTCTTGCTCTGCCGTTGAAGGTCTTCTGTTGGTTCCACATCAACTACAGCGCAACGCAGGTGGTAGTGCGCCGCAAAAGGACGGCTGGTGAGAAAACGCAGCAGCATTATCGTAATAAAAAAAATAACCTGGCTTTCTGCAAGCTGCAACAGTAAGAAGTGCCAGTTGTGTAAAGGCCACTCGACCGTGAGGCCTTCCGGATGGTGCTGCACCTCCAGCAGGCATCTTTCCCTGCTACTACGCCTACACATACCTGTATACGGTACACCTACCGAGCTGCCTGAGCCCCAGAAGGCTTCCCTGATGTAACCCGGGTTTCGGCCCAAGCGCCTGTGTCGCTTCCGTGATACAAATGCGCATGCGACCTTGCAGGTCGCGCGCCAGGCTGCCGCGTACGCGACCAGCCTGGGGGGGGGGGGGGGGTGGGGGGGGGGGGGTGTGACGATGTTGCCTTGAGCGCTTGTCGTAGCTGGGATCCCGTAGGCGGCACACAGGGGTGCCAAATATGTCGCTGGCCCAGGGCCAGCAGGGCGCCCAGCTCAGGTCGCACGCGGCATGCGGCCCGAGCTGAGCGCGGTGACGGTTGGTGATAACAGTTCCCTCCTCCGAAAACTTCCATTTTTATTGTTTAAGGATTCCCCAAAGGCTTTCGCCTATCGAGGGGGTTTCCAAACTTTTCATAATACCAAATCTGTAAAAGAAGTAATGAGCAATAGGTGAGCAAAGAAAGAGAATAAACATAGTCTTATAAGTAGCATGATGATACAGTTTTACTGGCATTGCCGGTAGCATTATCCCGCAAAATAACTTCCATTATCCGCCCAGGCCTAACGCGAACAAGCAGAATACTAATATTAAACCTGAGTGAACAACCTTGAAGTTTGGCGATCATGTTGTGAAGCAAACTATATGTATTCAGATAAAGGCGTACCTGGATTCGGTCTTAAGTACGTATCACGTGACCTTATCAGCTCAAATCAAAATGAAGTCTAATGAAGTCTAATGAACAACAAAGCTTTTTAAATCGGCCCAGACACCTATCTCCAACAGATCTCCATAGTGCGAAAGAAAACACAACCAAATTGGAATGCTCACGAGAGGCCAAAGAGGGGAAGGTTGATGGAACAGGAATGAGCATTATAGCAACTATTCGAGTCTACTGATACTGCATACACATTACAGGATGAAGAGGAGACGAGATCATATGGTCTTTCGATAAAGGTGAACGTCCGCGGCTCGAAAGTTGTAAATCTGGACTTCGGACATGTGTTAGCGCCAGGTGTAATGTTATTGAAAGTGATCAGTGACACATGGTAACGCCAGGTCATGACTGCTTGCATGTGTTAGCTCGCGGCTAAACGCAGGCCCATCACACTCGTGTATTGCACATGTATCTGTGTCTTTTTTCCCTATTTGTTTCACTTTCTGACAGTATATTGTCCGGTTGCATCTTTGGAACTAATTATGCTCAAAGTTCGTTTTCATAATGTCCCATCTCCTTCCTATAAGGAGTCATAATAAGAATCTAAAGAGCAGTACATTTCTTTGGTGAGAATTCAACGGCTTCATTCTGTGCACTCATATCAGAGCTATCGGACACTCTGTAGGATGAATTGGAGGCACGTTTTCGTGTCGCAATCTGTAACGTGGCAAACCGGATGTTAAAAATACTCCGAGGCAGGAGTGCTTTATACGGGTGTACAGGTACTTCAGCAGCATGGACATCATTATGCGTTGAATATCCTGTTTAAAGTGATGCTGCCTCAAGAGCAATTTTCTAGCCCCATATTAGGCAGAACAGGATCACTGCCTAGGCCCACAACTTCATCTCCTAGGCCCCATGATCCTATCTACCGTATTTGGAATCGATTGCTGCAAGCCCATGTTTGGACCAACGCCAGGAACAACAAGACTTATAAAACAGTGATAGTGAAATAGTCGTCCCAGTTCTCCTTGCTCTTCGTTGGGTAAGGTTGGTGTACTGATCTGTCTACTGCCATCCCTTCGGGCAGCGATCTGAACCCCTTGCTGAGAAAGGTAAAACGCCTGAATTATTGCTATACTCTGGGGTCGGTGCATCTTGTATGGCATCCTCTTAACTGTGGCCTGGCATAATAGCTGTTAGATTTTTTCAGTGCGCTTATGAACATTGATGGATGTTTTGTTGCATCGCAAAATTGGTCTCACTGTTGTGCAGCATAATTGTTCGCTATTATAATATTCAATTGTGTTATGATACGTTACGGAAATGCAAACTTTCTTTTTCTTCTCTCCCAAACGTAGAAACCACATTTCGCGTACCTGTTTCAACATGCGAGTGCCACTTCTCCCCGTGCTGGTGTTAGTCTCCTTGGCCGCCATGGCTGTGCTACAGGAATGTGAAGGTGAGAATGCCACTTGGTTCGAGGCGCCAATATCTGATAACTTGCTGCTGCTAAAGGGTGGTAAAACCCAGTGCAAGTGCACTACTACAATGTATGTTGGCTGATAATGTGCATATGGGGTGTCTGTGTTGTGGCTTGACTACAAGCTTACCACCATTTTATTCGACTTGAAAAGTATGGTACGAAAGGTCTAGTTTAAACTATAATAATCATTATGGCATCTGTGCTTCGTTTGCTGATTTTATACATGACGTATATGTATCTGTAAATACAATGATACATTCAGAATTGTTGACGAAACAACGCCAGCTGCGTAAAATGACAGATACGATGTGCCCATTGTGATCTTTCTCCACAGCGAGGACATTTTTCTGTGACGGATTCAATGTTAGCATCAATACCAACAAACTTTCGTACGGAGGTGCCCGTAGCGCCTGTTCGGAACAGAACATAGGGCTTCTTAGAATCAAAGAACATAACTTGCTGAAAAAATCCCGGTGCTACAAGGTAAGAATTTAGCACGTTTAAAAGTTCTGAAAACATTCTGCACTCAATCACTATAATACCAACACCCTCATCAAACCAATAAGGCATTCACATTATTTCGTTTGTCAAGGCACTGTGGTTATTAGATATGTTTAATTCGGTCTGTAGGACTGCTATCAGACACTAAGTGCCATGATGAGAATTTCCTGTTCACTCCCAACACAATGCCCTATCGTTTGTTCTACAGTCCATTCATTGGAAACTGGCACCCTAACTTTTTGGTGTCTCCCGCACATAGTTGTAGATATCGTGAAAACAACAGTACATCCTGCATTGTGTGACCCTTGCAATTACATGTACTCCTTGCCACAGTTGAGGGCAGAAAGGTCCAGGAACAGAGAAATAGAAATTCAGCAAGGTTTTACAAAATAAGGACAGGTATGGCATGGCAAAATGTTTGGAAAAGCAGATACCAAACCCAGATTTCTTCAATTAAAAATTGGAGTTTTGATCCTCAATTCGGCCCAAATCGGACTTTCAAAAGTCTGCGGGACTGTTTCCGATGAATGGACTGTAGGCTTTGTGTTATAGGCCGCCTAAAGTTCCCTGAAGAGATCCAAAATTATCCTTTGGCGATTGATCGGTACTTGTTGAAAACATTTAATGTTCAATGCTCTGGAATGCTTCTGAACAGTTCTCAAGAGCACGAGTGTTATGGACTCATACTGATACTGTTTCTTGTGGGGTTGGCTTATAAATGTAGGAAGTACGTGCGGTTCCTGGCTTTTCCAGGTAGCGAAAGATTAACATTTTTTCAATAGACCTAGAAATAGAGCCGATACTCAATACTGCCTTTGCAGTATCAAAATCAATAAAGTCATTATCCCTAATAGCAATGGAACCACTGTGCATGCTAGACTTGGATGGAGAGACAATGATAACAATTAATTAAGACAGCGTTTACACGGAGACGAACCGAAACGAAATGAAACGGAACTGCCCTCGAATTGTTTTCAAACCATTTGCGCGAATCAACACGCTAGTTGCAGTTTTCTAGCTCATGAACGCTGTTTTGAGCTCTTGGTTTGAATATTGTCCACACCATACATGTTTATCATGTATATTGCCGCGCGGAATGGTTTCCATGACCGCGCTCCTTTTCCAATCGTTTTCAGTGTTTAAAATAGAGCGGAAGCGTTTTGAAAACATTTCAAACTACTTTGAAGTGCGTTTCCATTTTCGTTCGGTTTCGGGTGCGTTTTCGGCATTATCGTGTTAATGATAGTAGTAACCGCAACGATTTCTTTCCATTCCAGTCACTCTTCGTTGTAACCCAGCCGAAGACGCGGAAAGACCATGGCTTTCTAAGTTATTGTCATATTGAGTGCGTTTAATAGATTACACACATTTCGATCAATTTAAGAGTTAGTTATGGTGGATGCACCGTTCGGTTACACGTAAATCTCTCTACGGATTTCCGTAGGAAAGCTGTTTCCTACGTTGGGTCCTTTTTGAAATATATTTCCCGTTTTCCGGATTTGTCCATGCCATGCATGGCAACGTTCAAGCCGCGCGAAACACAAGGTACACACACCGTACACCACGTGCAAAATAAAAGGGTAAATGCGGTTTCTGTTCGTGGTGCATTCGGTGGGCGCATGCAGCCAAAGCGTCTCCAAAGCAACCACGCATGTTTAGCAGTCGTTGAGAAATCACGTAGAGTGAAAGTCAACAGGGAGGTTCTGCTTTACGTGAAACGTAGGGAAATCACGTAGAGAGCAGATGTCTGGGTTAGAGTCTACGGCTTCGCGTGTTTTGGGTCCAGGTTTCCGCGCGTAGATGAGGTTCTCTACGTAACGTCGTTGTGGCACACGCAAAGAAAATGCGTACGGATCTGCTGGGTATCATTAGGAGTGCAGGCGAAATTACCAGTACACATTCCACGTGACTTCTCTACGTCAACGTAGAGCAGAACAGGATTTCTTTAGGTTATGGGAGCGCGAAGAGAGTTCGCGTGATTCTTTGCATCGTTTTTCCAAAACGTAGAGCAGAACCTCCCTAGTAGCTCTGATTTTGACGTTTGAAAAGTCCGTGCTGTTCCTATGTAACGTTATCAGGGAGGTTATGCTGGCTCCATCCCTTATCTCCTAAGCTACCACCCCCCCCCCCCCCCCCTGGTGCGTCTGCCCAGTGTTGACTCTGGGACCCACCGTCGGACGAGCTGCCCAGGCCTCACCACCACTGCCGTTTCTGTGCTGCCTTCTCGATACATACGTATGTACACTGTATATCATGTGCACACTCACATGTCTGAAGTTTTGTGGTTTTTCAATAAAACATAAAAAAATGCTATACGTGAAACGTAGAGAAATCACGCAGAGAGCAGGTGTCTGGGTTAGAGTCTACGGCTTCGCGTGTTTTGGGTCCAGATTTCTACGCGGAGATGAGGTTCTCTACGTAACGTCGTTGTGGCACACGACGAGAAAATGCGTATGGATCTGCTGGGCATTGATCAACTGCAGGCAGAAAACTGCCAAAATATGGAAGGTGAAAGTCCCACTACACATTTTACGTGATTTCTCTACGTGAACGTAGAGCAGAACAGCTTTTCTTTACTTTACGGGAACGCGAAGAGACTACCCGGGCCTACGTGATTTCTCTGCGTTTCACGTATAGCAGAACCTCTCGATTTTTATCCGTAATTCCGTAGAGCGAAACCTCCAAAACGCCATGCTAGTTGCACGTGTGAGGTGTGCACAGGAATCATCACGTGATCCCATTTTACGATTTCTAAGTGTAGTCGTTCGTTCACATGGCCGCAATCCGTTAACTGCATTCGAGAATTATAAAACTTGGACCAAACTGTGTAATTGAAAGCGCCAAATGTGTGCAGTGAGAGGATGTAAAATTTAGCACAACGCTCACTGATGTCGTCATGATGTTCAAGGACCGCCCGTTTGGTTTGCGATGGTAATAAAATTCAAACAAACAAAAACTTCCACGTCATCTCTACAACTACTCGAATGCGCAAACCAACAGCGTTCCAACTTAGATGGTAATGTAACTTTACATTCTCGTTTTGACTGGATGATCAAAGCAATGCATATTTATTGCAAACAAGATCGATATATAAAACTTGCAAAATGAGAAAGCAAGCATGATTCACTTACCATGGTGTGACGGGGATAAGAACTTGATGTGCAATGTTGCTGACCAACTCTGAAAGCGCTCTTTAAATTTGATTAAAAGTAAATTATCGTGTCTCTTCCCAAGGGAACTCACGAAGGCCGCTAACACCTGGTAAACCCTAGCCGCAGATGCAGCGCATTACGGTGGGGGTGAGTGGATAAGTCTCACCACCACTCGCACAAGTGCTGAGAAACCTCATTAGCCGCATCCATGTTCCCCTTGTGCCTGGCAACAAGTTCCCAGTTGACTGTGGGTAGCAGCACGGCTGGAAAAACCGTTCCCAAGCAAGACTTGAACCAGGTATCTCTGGTATCTCAATCATGGTCTTTGACCAACCCACTGTGCCTGCCTGCTTTAAATTTGATTCCAGAAAGTAATAGACAGACTTGTCAGGCGGGGACTACAACATATATGGCTTTACAATAGACAGGGAAAAGGTTCTCTTGATATCAAGATGTCCAGGATCACTGAGCAGCCGGACGATACGCCCAGACCATTCATATGTGCAAGAGGTAAGCGATGTACATAAATTGGTTTCTCATAATGAGGACATATATAGCAGTATCTCACTCTGGGAATCACGAGATCCATATTTTCTTTGTTCCGTGGCGCATTCAAGATAAATTTTCGAACTGGCGAACGCCATTCGGGATGGTGCTTGTTTCCTCGACCGAAACCATTTCGTTAAGCCAGTGGCAGTATTTTCACAAGTCACAGTTTTGCCAATTCACTTGTCCAAACAAAATGCTTCTATTATAATTATACACTCAACTTTGCGTATAACGACACTCGGCGGGGCATACTGCACACTAGCATATTGATGGACATTTTTGTGATTCCGTTTTTGAATTCATATGCACTAAATGTATTACAACCTTGAAGAAAGAGTCCTTGGATTCTGTCTCCACTGCATGACCGTGCTCTCATTGCTCTGTATAATCACTTTTTTCTCCATGTGTAAGATTGGGATGAGTGCAGCACTGATCCATGTCCTCAAGGAGAAATCTGTGTCAATGGCAAAGGGACTTACAAGTGTGAAGGTAGGCTACGTGATCTGCTGTTTGTTCGAGGAACGGTCTTGCCTCGGCACTCATTGAAATGATTTTCACGAGTATATAAGATTTGAGTATGGCTACTGTAGAGATTGGATCGAGCAATATTATTACCGATCCGAGGGCGGATATTGTCTGGCTCTCGGGTCAGGAGCGTCAACATTAGCCAATCTCGAGACGTTGTTGTTGTTGTTGTTTATTTATTTTACATCGCAAGGCAAACGGGCAGTTCTGCCCAATAACGTTATTATGGAAGCGATGACAACCAGTAAGAGGAGTCGGAAATGAAGAGGAAAATAAATGAAAATAAAAATACGAAAATGGAAGTAGCAATGAGGGGAGGCAGGGTCAAGACGAGCAGAAAAAAATGGATCTCAAATTTACAAGTCGGGTCATCGTAGCATGATTCTATCGAGCCTGATCAGCAGGTTACGAAAGCCATTACATTTAACCGAAGTAAAATACGCGTAGCGTGCGCTTGAATTCACGGACACATACTATGGACTTCATACAGTCGGGCAGGCCATTCCAGAGTCAGCAGCTGGCTTGAAGCGGTCGGCATGCGCCAGAAGCACTGTGGGCCAGGGGGAGTGGAAGGTTGCGTCCCAATTGACCTCGAGTGGTCATGCCTGTCGGTGGGCCTTGCAATACAATTCGGGACGACGTCGGCGAGGGCTCCAAGAAGAGTTGTCTAAAGCAGTGATTTTCAGAGAATATTGTGCATTGTATCGTATTCTTCTTCAGACATCAATCCTGAATGGCATAAGCGAAAGTGGCACCCCCGCCACCTACGCGGACATGCTTTTAATAATATAATAATAAATTGTGCATGCAGGTACTAAGGACACGGAAAGTAAGTAATGCCATTGTTACAATGTGGCGAATGGGGAATTGTTTTGACAAAAGGAGCGAACTTTGAGCGAATTCGGTAATCTGGCCATGTCCGAAAATATTTGGTGGTTAAAGATGTTGACTATTAACCCTTTGAGGACCGAGCACGAGTTAACTCGTCCAAATTATGTACGCTGTATTTACGAGGACGAGTAAACTCGTTCTTACTGTGCATACATTTGTACAGTGCATATAAACCAGTGCTCAAATTATCGCAACTCTGCTGTCCTTTCTCCAATCTCCGCAAATGATAGGCCGTTGGAACATTGCCTCCTTTTAACCCCTGGTGGACTTCATTTACCCAGCAGGACAGTTTGGTCCCAAAACGCTGCGTTCCTTCGATATGCTCCAAAATTAAATAATCGAAAAAATATTCGCCAAGTATTCAAACCACTTACAAGAAGGATGGGCCACCGTTGCACACCACAATAAAGCGCAGCCGAACAAACTATCTTCGCAAGCCGATTCCAGTTACCTAGTAAATTAGTAATATTTAGCTATCCAACTTTCGACTGACGACTTGCTGAGTCCCTCGAACTAATCGATCTATTTAAACTGTCCAAAGGCGGCCATTGCGAAGGCCATCTTCAAGGGCGAGACTACGTTTTGAAATGTGGGGTAGACCACCACCATAGTCTGCTACAACATGTCCCCAAGCGCCGACAAGACTTTAGTGGTCTTGAATAAATTTATTCACTAAAATTAATATCACTTGAGAAAAATTTCAAATTTCTCTTCCACGGTCATGCACTAACTGAATTCAACCGCCTACAAATGCCATTTCGCTCCCACCACTTAGAAACCATGGGAATAACCCCAGCGCTCCCAGAAACTCGAATGAAAGCCGCCGCGAAGAGTCACTTGCTGATCAACAGCTCAACAAGACGAGAAAGAAGAACTGCTCCACCACAACAAATCAGCGAAACAGTGGCGCAAGATGGCCCGCACAGTTCTCCTGTCCTGGGAAGCTAGTGCAAGGTTTTGCAAAGCCCCTGAACGCTTGAGTTTTGTGTGGTCGCCGCTTGGTGCCATGATAAACTAGCCGTTGGCTCGTGGGATGTAAGAAAAACCATTGAGCTCGATACGTGGACCGAGAGCGGATTTCTCTTACATGCGTAGCTGCAGCGCATTAAACTACTCAAAGATATGTGTGGTGATCATGTTAACACTACTCCGCTGGCGAAATGATGCCGCCATGACGCTTTCATCTTCGGTCCATCGTGTTTTCGCTCTTTGCTTTGCATCCCAAAAAATTCCTCTATTTTAATGTCGAAGTGTATCCCGGTTCTCCCTATACCGTAGTTCGATGAATTATGTTTATGCTTTGTTTACGACACAAAGAAACCGCATCTGAACTATTAGGCCAATATCAGCGAAATTGCCCTGATCTTTAGTGTTTTCTGACTTCTGAAGTGTCTTTCGGCCTGTAATTAATAACGTGAATGACGGTGTTTGGAACTTTTTAAATTGAATATTGCATTAAAATGCAAATTCATTTTCGAACCATTTGGCACCTGGATTACCTATGATTATGGTGCATTGCATGTATTCTTTTCGACTCTCTTGTACACACCACAACAACAACAACAACAGCAATAGAACTGCAGGGTCGCGCAAGAACAAAAAGAACACTGTCTTCAGACCAGCATGCACCTTCATGTGCATGCTGCAACTCCGCACTGTGCAGCCAGTGCGTACCGCATACCCAGCACAGTCCGTGAACTCTGGACTGTGCACTCGCGTTTCGAAAAGAACAGCATTTCTTGTTTACTTCGTTGCTCTCATTCAACAAGAAATGAGGCATTTCTCAACAAGTCTAGATTTTGTTTGTGCCGGCCTCAGATCCGTTAGAAAGATAACCATTTTCACGTCTATAAATCGTGTCTTGTTTTCTATGTTGCATGCGAGATAGATCGAAATGAGTGTGAGGACTCGCCAGATGTTTGCGATCCAGGTTTCAATTGTACAAACACCATTGGAAGTTACATGTGTCGTGGTAAGTGTCGCAAGCGGCGTTCATTGAAATGTTTATCAGGCCTTCACCTGGAATATTCTTTACGAAGAACCTTTATATTGTTTTTATTATTCTATCAGCTTTAAAAAGAATTTTGTATTGCTCCTTTCGTGGGAGCTTGCGCTATTCCTGCCGACTTGAATTCTCACTTGCAAGCTCCCACGTAGGGAGCAACACACAATGCCTCATTTATCGCGAAGTCACACCAACGTCTTCTTCACCTTTGGCAAATACCCACTCTCATGATTGACCACACCTTCAATTGTACCATCAAGAGTCCATACCCCCCCCCCCCCCGGGGGGTTATGTACTCTTGGTACCACATTAATAACACCCCTGCCATTTCCCATGTAGCGCTGCACTTTTCCCTAAAATAAGTACTAGTCTGATTTTCATATCTATCGCCTGAAGAGACATCACAAAAGTAACTAACCAGTATGCATTGACGTAATGTCTACGGAACTTCGGCCTAAGGTAATCACCATGGAAATCACCATAACTACAAGATACTGACACAGACAGGAGGCTTATCAGGTAAAGATATACCACAAAATTAGGTCAGGCGGCTGGTGATAATATGCCTCTTGGCAACCCCCGATTACAACTTGACCATTCCCTTTTGCGGATCATTCCTTTCATAGGATTTAGCCACAAAACGCAATTAGAATAACAAGAATGATTTAAATGTTGAGAGCAGCATGCGTACCCCATTTAACTTCCTTAGTTTTTCCCCGCTATGACAAGAAGTGAAGCAGTTGAAGTAAAAGATTATTCCATACGACTAATGATCACATGTAGTTGTAACTGTGGGATTTAGTTTTATCTTTAGTTCACTAGTTCTTCCCTGTGAATTGCTTTTGGCAATTGCTTTTGGGCAATTTTGGCACTAGGGAACCTGGGAAATGTTTCTCTCACCAATCCATTTGGATGAATCCGATCACTCTCAATAGGAACGTTATCATCCAAATTGGGTATTTTTATGCGCCCGTTATCCCATTGTTCCCAAATGGGAACATCCCTCTAACCCAGCTATGTTAACCTCTGGGGTTAAACAACAACAAAAAACACTTGCGTGACAAATCTCGAAATGAAAGAATAAATCCTTGAAGGGTCGGGATGATAAAGGCTAAGCATATTGTGAACGCACCAGCCTATATCAACCAGGATGAAAGCTAAGTAGGAAAATTAGAGAACAAAGTGAATGCGAAGATATTTGGAAAGCGTCCGTCCGTTAGTTTTAAAAGGAAACTTTGCTGACAATAAAGTAATTTGAAAATTGTGTGGCTTTGCTTTTGGACTGTTGCCAACATTTATTTGTTGCTGTATGTGCATTGTGGCTCCACAACAGCACCGGTATATTCCAAGATATGTGCCGAGGTGAATTTCACCATCAGGCTTGAGCAAACTGGATATGGAGATGCGGTCAACCAGTTTAGGTGTGTACTCGTGAGACGCAAAGAACATGACTCTTTGAAGAAGAATCACCGGTGCTATAGGGTAAGATGTGAAATTTGTTATATATGTAGCAGCAGTTACAGAGAGCGGAGTCCTCCGGTTCGATAGAGTGCTCAATGCGGAAGCAGAGCAGTAACACATGAGTCGCAGAGTACCATGCGTCTGGATTGTTTTAACTAATAGTTTCATGCCAGATGGCAATCTTCAGACAATTGATCAGTTGTCTGAAGATTGCCATCTGGCATGAAACTATTAGTTAAAACAATCCAGACGCGTGGTACTTATGGTGGATATGAAATTTCGGGGAACTTTACTTAAGGCGCGATCACACTGCGACCATGAGGACGCGTCCATGTGTCAGCAAAACCCAGAAACGTGGCAGTCGTGCTCGCACTAGGTCTCGTACACACGTAGACGTGAAGTTGTCGCACAAACTTTACGAATTGCAGTTCGTATCCAAAAGAGTTCGTGCGTTTCCAAATAAAGTTGTGGCCCGTTTGGATGTAATTTTCGCATGTTGCATGTCGGTGGAAGTGCCTCGTGGCTCGTATTCTTGAAGTCGACGAAAATAATTCATACAATCATGTAGGTATGGACTCTTGAGGGGCTGATATCCAAGCGCTATGGCTTTCCTGGCCTCGTCGTCAGAGCAAGTGCCAGTGCAGTGGAAATTCCCGTTGTTGTAAGGCCTCTTTTGCGGGCAAAGCAAAGCACAATCATCACCATGTATCAGTACAATGAGTAGTTAAACCCAACACGAATAAAAAATTAAAAAATAATAAATACTTGGGCCGGCTCATCGCAATTGTCGCTTATCTCCTCCGCATTTTTTGACAGGTAAAACCCAGTCCAATCACGATATCTAACTTACTTTTGCTTGGGAGGTTGTGATGGCAAGATCAAATGAGGCACCAAAGAAAAAATGATCGCGACTAGCGCTTTGATTCGCGATGTGTTCGACTTTTTTGGGAAGTGGAAATCTGGCCATTCACTGTCTGTGTTGCCAAAAAAGCCAAGCGCAGCGACCCGAAGACCGGAACTGTAGCAGGGGCAACTGACATCCTGAAGAGCGTGACAGGCATGCGTGCACGGCAGAGGAGTATGAGCGTTATGCTGAAGAAGAAAGGTGTTTTCGATGCGATGCACGCATGCGAGGGAAGTTTTGGTTGTTCCTTTTGTTCCTTCGTGGACCTGGCAGCAGCATTACAAGAGTCGTCGTCAGCGTATCCAGCGGAGCGTATGACAGCTGTCTGGAGACGCCTGTATGCCTCATTCGAAGGCTTTGTTGAAACACACTGTGGTGACACATAGGTCACACTGCCCACGGTTCCTCCAACTGTTCAAGCACCGAAGTGACAGACACAACTGTTCCTTTTCCATTGCTGCCATACGACACTCGACAGGCTGACAAAGCAAGAGATACTGTATCAGTTTACGCCAGCAGCAAGACACCAGCACTTTAATGTCAGCCCATGTAACGGCGGCAGCTCGAGTGATGGAGAGTTAAATATAGCGTCTGGACCTGTAGGAGTGTGAGTGCAAGAGCGCTCCTTCGCTGATTTATTTCATGCATTTTGCTTACCTTGCTTCCCTTCTATGACTCGCTTCACCTGATTCCAGGGCTGAATTTTGTTTCTTGTGGCGGAGAGTATTCATGTATCATGCTTCCTCACTATGCCCATTGAAAATTTCACAGAGCGGCAACAAAACTCCAGTTCTTAGTGGCGATAGATAAGCGACAATTGCGATGAGCCGGACCAAGTATGATGAAGAAAGGAAAAGGACAACATGTTACGAGTTCAAATAATAAATAATAAACAGTTCGCGTACAAGGCAGCAAATGCTAACCTTTCCGCTTCTGTCTCTTTTGAGCTCTGCTACATGTGATGGTTGTGAAAAAAGGAAAAAAACCTCGAGAGAAATGAATGTGCACAACCCGATAGAGACTATTGGTGCTTGCACTCCGTTTCCCACACGCGCACGGATACCACCCCGCACGCACACTAGCACACGCATGCGGGTACTTACATACACCGATCTCCATAAACACCTCTATTCGGTTGTGCACTTTCATTGAACGAGTACACTGTAGAAATTGGTCACTGACCCGAACAACTGATAACGAAGCAACTAAAAACAAAATTGACATTGTCCAAAAAGGGCAAAGAATGCATATAATTATGGCGGTGCGTGCATGAGGACCGCAACTACAAATCAAAATGTGCAAATGTCGAGGATGACATCGACAACCGCCGAATTTCATGAATCAACACACTGGAATTTGAGAAATTGAGCATACTTCAGGCCAAGGTTGAACACAAATACGCTTCACGTCTACGATCATGTTGCCGCCAAGACGTGGCACACCTCTCTGGAGGTCGCCGTCACGATTTGAAACGTGGCCGCGGCGTTTTGGTCAAGGACCGCCTATCGTGGGGTTGACAGCTCTTGTACGTGCTGACGTCCATGCATGTGTAGACATTTTCCTTTCAATTGATATTTTGCCTATACATGTATCCTATTTTCAATAACACCAATGTAATGTCTATATTGCTCAGTTGAACCAATAGTATGATGAAAAAAATACCGCCACACCTAGGTTTTGATGTTCAGAGCCTTGAAGGTTTTTTGCATTGTAGTATGCTAATAAAAGGCGGATAGGCTGAGAGGGAAGTTATTAATAGTTGTGGTGCCGTTGTCGTACCTGTGGAAAGTATTGCGAAAACATAAGCGTGAAAGTTGTTCCTTAACGAAGTTGAATACTCCACCTGGTTCACTGCCGGATGCCAATGCTGAGACATTTGTTCTGATCCTGTCTAGCAGGAATCTAACTGTAAAACGTACATTGGTACCCTCAATGTTACTTCTGCCGTTCTCAACTTTAATTCTGCAATCTTTGCGTCTATCCAGGAACTATTAGGAGACCTCCAGGGAAAGATTGCCGCAATCTGGTTGTCCGGGAAAACCCTCATCAATCTCAAAAGTGGTAATGCAAGTGAAGGGCAAAACCAAAAGGCCCAGGGTGCCGGTATCTGCCGTTCAAGTGAGTGTTAACTTCTTTTTTACTGAAGCGTATGCTGTAAAGATGCAAGAGATATCCCTTCTACGTGATAGTTCTTGTCTCGGTGTGGGTGCAAGATTGAAGAAGGTTATAAGGGGCAACGTGAAACAAATGCTCCCGCCCTAGAAAATGACATGCGGCGTCATGATGTGTCCCATTACCTCATTTAACGCCTATCACATTATTTTGGTAGGGTGCAAAGGAACGCGACGTATGGATCAACTATATTAAAGGGCCCTGCTTGCAAACTTGTTACAGTAGAGAATAGTTGCTTCAAACCTCGTTCCCTTGTGTTTTCTTCTATTTTATTTTAAGTTAAAACTGTGAAATTATATCTAATAATAGCTATGAAAAGTATGAATGCCGCAGACATCACCACGCAACATGACAATTTGTTCAAGGTTTGGTTTTGTGTGTTTCCAAAATCGATTTTCACGCTCCGATCATCAGTGGAAATACGGAACTAAAGAGATCAAGGGAAAAATAAAGGTTAAAAATCCAAAGAAGTGTGACTCATGACGGGTAACTTGTGGTAAATATTCCAAAATGTGAGAGCTGAAATAAAGAGTAAGTGTGACAAACGGGCATGAACAGTGCAGAAACAACTCATGAACACGGGTTGCAAACTCACGAAAATAGCCTAAGTGCTAAAACATGTTCTTTTTGCTTACACAAATCGGGCTTATGCGACGAATACAAACAGCTTCAAGGACCTTCAACTGCTGGACATAACGGGCACGACACAGTACAGAGAAGTGGGAATCATCATACACACTCAAACAATCGGGACGAGATAACAAATGCAAGTACACAGCTGACTTCTTACGAATTTCACCCTCATCAGCTCCATCACATTCCCTGCCACCTGACTCCTCCTCGTCCGTTTTATCACCATCACCACCAGCCGTCTCATCGTCATCCGCCTCGTCATCACCCACCTCGTCGTCATCTGTATCCTCGCCGTCATCCGCCTCGTCGTCATCTGTATTCTCGTCATCCGCCGCATCATCACCCAACTCATATTCACCACCAGTCAGTCGTCTGATACCATCCATGTTCTCCTTCCTACGTCTGTCCCGTGCCACTGTCCTTACCTCATCATTTGGATTTTTAACCTTTGTTTTTCCCTTGATCTCTTTAGTTCCGTATTTCCACTGAGGATCGGAGCGTGAAAATCGATTTTGGAAACACACAAAACCAAACCTTGAACAAATTGTCATGTTGCGTGGTGATGTCTGCGGCATTCATACTTTTCATAGCTATTATTAAACTTTTATCTCCACGTAGATTATTTGTAAATTATAATTACCGTACATTTATTTTAAATGGAAACATTGAAAATGGTCGGACACACGTAACTTATTTATGCGTTAGAGTCCGCCAACTAAACCAGATTTTGCGCAGTCAGACGTGCACAATGAACCTTCCCTACCGTTTCCAGGTTTCCATTTAATATTTTGCTTGGCTCACCATCTCAGCGAGGTTAATTATTTTTCAAATTATTTTAATAATTTTGATAACCGCAATCAATAAGACAAGCTGAATCGACATTAATTTTGTGTACACTTTATTCATGCAATGTAAAACGGTGGAGACAGTTTGCAATAAAAGGATGAAAAAATGAAGAAATAGTGTAGAGAACAATTAAGGATTCAAACATGATTTCGTACAACACTCATCAGGAATCGGCGTTGTACTAACGGACACTGAAACAAAAACAAAATTAATAGTGATATGCTTTGCTTATTCAATAGGGCTAGCCGGTCTTGCATTTCTGGAAACTCATTTCACGTGCATTGTATGTTGTGAAGAGCTTTGAAATTGTTCACTTTCTGCCATTGGGCCCCCAATATGGAGAATCTTCCCTTTCACAACAGTTAAGGTGAATAAATTCTTGTTTTGCATGTGGATGATTTCTACCTTCTGCAATTTTCTGTTTAAATTCTGAGTATCTAACCAAATGTATGAGCACTAGGGCTAGCCGCTTCATTGGTTTGCGCAGGCTACACTAGCCAATGTTGACTATCAGGAATTGTGAGTTTCACATTCATAACATTTATATGATGGCAGTGGTCCGTTCCCAAGACTATGTCAAGTACAACAGTCAGGGGGGGGGGGGGAGCGAGGGGTTTTGTTTTGTATTTGCTGAATTCTCTGCTAGCTTTACTGATTAAATACTTTAAAGTGTTTCCGTGCTATTTTTGTAGAACAGCAGGTTTGCCACCCAAATCCATGTGGGATTAACGCAAAATGCAGACAAGGACGGGCAATCGGTGCTCTTCATCGCTGTGAGAGTAAGTTTCGCTTTGCTGCTTGTTTTGGCTTTGAGAGTATTAACGTCTAGGAATGTTGCATTGCTGTTAGTAAAGTGTTTCAGAACAAATTTGAAGAATAGAACTGTTCGGTATTAGGCACTACTACAAAGTCATGATTTCGGAAAACTTATTTCTCATTAAAGACTTGGTGGACAAGCCGTTGATTATTCACTCTCATTGTAATATCAAAAAGTATTCTTTCTAGACCAAAGAGTGGTATATTTGATAACATTTAATAACGATAGAAATTTTTACGATGCTTCTCCAGACGTTTCGTTGTTCTGAACAACATCGTCAGAGGATAAAGATTCTTCTTTATCCACTGATGATGTTGTTCAGAACAACGAAACGTCTGGAGAAGTATCGTTAAAATTTCTATTGTTATTAAATGTTATCAAATATACCACTCTTTGGTCTAGAAAGAATACTTTTTGATGATATTTTTCATTGCTACCAGGTTCGGCCTCATTTCCTCTGTGCTTCGCTGATGAGTCCACTAAGGACAAAAAAGTCTAATCCGCAGATTGACTCACAAATTCCACATAATTTCACTGGGGTGAATAATGCAGTATGGATTGTTTTCGGTCTCAAAAGAATACTTTCTATCGTTATTAAAGATACATTTAATAACGATAGAAATTTTTACGATACTTCTCCAGACGTTTTGTTCTTCTGAACAACATCGTCAGGGGATAAAGAAGAATCTTTATCCACTGACGATATTGTTCAGAACAACGAAACGTCTGGAGAAGTATCGTAAAAATTTCTATCGTTATTAAATGTTATCAAATATACCACTCTTTGGTCTAGAAAGTATACTTTTTGATGATATTTTTCAGTGCTATCAGGTTCGGCCTCATTTCCTCTGTGCTGCGCTGATGAGTCCACTAAGGACAAAAAAAGTCCAATCCGCAGATTGACTCACAAATTCCACATCATTTCACTGGGGTGAATAATGCAGTATGGATTGTTTTCGGTCTCAAAAGAATACTTTCAAGCCTTCTCGTTAGGTAATTACAGGCAAATGGACATGAACAAAAACAGTGGATTCAAACAGTAAACATGTTTCTGAAGCTGTGTGTATTCACACAAAAAATTCAACCTATGAAAAGAGAAGTAAATTTGATAAACAGTTAGACTATTAGTTAGGTCGTCAAAAACTCGTTCGTTATGCCCATTGGTGGTCTCTTGTTGTCACACCACATTTCACGATTGTTGGGTTTTCTCGCACTTGCACCTTTCTGGCTTTATTGCTTCATGTATATGTGTGGGTCACGCATCTTCACTGGTTTTTTAAAGCTATCTTCTGCTTGGCACTGTTTATCACCTCCTTACTGTACTGAATCCACTGTTCTTGTTGTACCTTTCCCTTTTCCTGTATTTCACCTGACGAGAAGGCTTGAAAGTATACTTGTGAAACAGAAAACTTTCATAATGTTCGAGAAGACCCTTAAGAGAGCATGTGCGAGAATACCAAAGTATATTATGTGGAAGTGAATCTCTCCGATTTCGCTCAAAATGTGCAGGAGGTTCCCTTTGGGTTGTGGATCGACTGTGCAAAGCCCGCTGAAAAGTTTCTTTTAAAACTCCTATTCAGACATTCCTACTAATATCGGCACCCAATTCATTTTGGACTTCAATTTACAATATCTGACTTCATCTGTAGCTCGTTAACACAAACTGGTATCCCTCTCTGCATTCACCAAGCTAGGGTCAGGGCCATAATTATCTTCTTGGTGTGAAAATACCCTTCTTGGGTGTGTTGTGGGTTGCTCGTATGTGACAATATGCGTGTTTTGACAGCTAGCTGAAGTCATGAGCTCTTTTTTGCATGTTGCCTTTTTGCAGGATCACACTGCGGCGCGATTGAGATATCCAACGGTTCACTAGCAAGGACGAAAGTAGATATATCCGCCGAACCCATCCCATCCGTCGAACCCATCTGCGAAGATGGATTCAGTGCATTAGGAGAAAAGGCTACTTGCGGTATAAATGGCTGGTCGTACAATGAATTCATATGTACATCAAGTAAGTCCTAGGACTAGGAGAAGCACACGAGCAGTCCATCATACCCTCCGTTTGGTAAACCGTGCTTCAAGCAAGCACCACTCTCTGCCCGGTATACAGTGTTTAAGGCACCACTCCCCCCCCCCCCCCCCCCCACCACCACCCGGGCTTAAGAGGATTGTGCACGAAGTATTTCACTTATAGTGCTCTTCAAACTAAAACCTCACCATGGATACAAACCTTTAAAGATGTCCTTTTCAAGCACGAATAAAAGCCTTGTGAACATCAGAAAGAAGGAAGAGTCAGGGTTGCTCAGGGTTAGGCAATCCAGGCCTCGACGACTACTATTTTGCTAGTATCCGATACCCCTAAAAAATTTCTTGTAGATTGTGCTGGTTGTATATATGGAAGGCAACAACCTTTAATCCATTTTCTGCAATCATCGCTCCATGGCTAAGAACAGTTCTGTATATTTTTTGTTCAAGTATGGGTAAGTATCACTTACAAATATCTGGGTTTAGATAGCTATCAAATTTAATGTAATTATCTTCTGGTGGCATGCTACGATCATTTTTGCAGGAACACAGTGCGAAGCAAAACGAATTGGCAGCGGGTCATTAGCAGAGACGCCTGTTAATCATGATGCCGAAGTAACGTGTAACAACGGCTCCTACAAGGCATATGACGCTAAGGCCACTTGCACCAAGCCTGGCTGGTCCTACTCCGAGCCCTTATGTCCACCAGGTTAGTAACAATTGTGAAACTGGGTGTCGTCATGCCAGTTGCACTACTAGTCTAGGTTGGTTGTGTTAAGTGCAGATATCCTGGTAATTCGAAGCCACTGTCTACAAACACTTTTCAGCCATCGTTTCGTGTTGACTGTTTTCCTACGTTAGGTTAGTAGTAATTTTGCAACTGGGCTTCGTCATGCCAGTTGCACTTCTAGTCTAGGATGGTTGTGTTAAGCGCAGATGTGCTTCTCATACGATGCCACCGTCTTTCACCACTTTTCAGCCATTGTTTCGTGTTGACTAATTTCCCACGTTCCCAGTGTATGGCGGTCAGCTTTGAACACTGGAATATTTGCTGAGTACTCGGCCCATATTTCTTTAGATTTTCCGTTTTGTTGCCCTCCGCGTATGCCACTGGTGAAAACTTCTACCGGTGCTGTATTTTAAATTGCTGAACACTGGAGAAACATTATGCTCACAATGGAGTATTTCGTAAAATAATCTTCTTTATACCCAGCTCATATTAACCCCACTAATTCCTGTGATCTATAACTGGTGAATATATCTCCATATTCGCCACTTTAACTTGGGGTATAGTCAACTTCGCTAATAACGACTCCGGATATAACGACAATTCGCGAATAACGACAGAATTTCCATGCCCAGAGCAAAGTTCCATCCAACTGTATTAAATACATAATAATGAGACTTCGGGTATAACAACACTTCGCAAATAAGGACACTTTTTTGATGCCCCGCCGAATGTCGTTATAAACGAAGTTGACTGTATATACTTTGCTAATAATTATTACACACTTAGAGGTTGTAACTTTTCAACTTTCAAGGGACTTAGAAATTTTCTCTCCAATTGAAAAAGAAAAAAATTGAAGAGAAGAAAGAAGTTTCAGCAGGAATCGGACCTGCAACCATAAGACTCCCAAGCACCTATCTTGACCACCCAGCCACCAGGGTGTTGACGCAGATGTTGGTTGAAAGATACGTATTAGGTCTGGAACACGCAGTGCTACCTACACATAATAGTATACTATAGTATACTGGGATACTAAAATAGCTATTTCGGACCAGTATTTCAGGCCAAAAACGAAGCTAGGTATAAATAGAATAAACACCTCTGTATTGTGTTTATGGGAATATAAACACTGTCTATAAAAACCTCGGCTACGCCTCGGTTTTTACAGCAGTGTTTATATTCCCTTAAACACTACGACATCGGTGTTTATTCTATACGTAAATGGGGTAAAATGTTTAAACCACACATAATGTCGGTAGTGCATGAATACATTCCGTCGTAATCTCCAGCCAAAATGCCTTTGGGTTGTCCTAATTTCATTTCATTTTTGTGCTCTTTGTTCTTCTTGCTTGGCCCCGTGAAGATAACCCTATTGTATGTAACTGGTACAATGTAAGCATCCATTCGGACCCAGCGCTATACGCAGATGCAATTAGTGAGTGTGAACGCCGCGATGCAACGCTATTAACGCAACAATCCTATGATGCATTGAAACAGTCCCAGTGCTCCAAGGTAGGACATGTTGGTCTAGAAATAAAAAGCCAGATAATTGATCTTTGGCATAGACAATTGTCTGTGTGTGCGTGTTTATGAGTGTGTATACGTGTGTGGATGTGTGTGTGTGCGTATATGTGTGCGTGCGTGTGTGTGTGTGCGTGTGTGTGTGTGTGTGCGTGTGTGTGTGTGTGTGTGTGTGTGTGTGTGTGTCGGAAAATGTCTGTCTCTGACTATTGTGTGTGGACAATCGTGAGTGATTGAGTGTTTGCATATGGGAGTGTTTGATAGTAAGTTTGTGCACAAAAATGGTATGTGTGTACGGCAATGCGAGACTGTGCGTATGAGTGAAATCGATAATTTTGGAGCGCCGAGTAGCATTTATTTATCTATGAAAGTGCACATGCCTGCATAGAACAAGAAACAGCAACAAGAAAGAACATATTGGATTACAAAAGCCATGAACATGTGTACGCCCATTTGTGTGAGTGCGAGAAATCCTCTGTAAATTGCCAGAAAAGTGACGCTTGGGTGGATGATCCCCAACCATGATCTGTTCTAACCTTGCGAATGCTAAAACAGATATAGCTCGGCCTTAGAAGTAGAACAATTCATGATGAAGTTAGGTTGTGTGTAGGGCCGCTCTCAACAGCACTCTGATCTGGACATCGTAAAAGGTTTCTTCTGTAAAAGTGAAAACCTAGCTTGAAGTGTATTTGTGAATGTATGTGTGCGTGTGCGCGTGTGTTCGTGTATGTGTGTATATGCACACGGGTGTGTTGTATGAATTGCACTCATACAGTATATCATGTCTGGGCTAAAAATTCACAATTTGGCAACCACCTGGTTAAAGACATCACCTTCGACCGGTGTTGTTTTCACACTGGAATCTGAAAGCGTTAGCACAGGCCAATCTGCTAGCACCTTTTTTTGTGCTAAAGGTAAGCTAAATTGCAACTAGGGTTATAGTACAGAGCTTCGTACATCTTTATAATGTGCATAAGGTCTATTGAGCTTATTATTATCATTTAGGTTTCTCACAATTGCTCGGACGTAAAAGAGAACTAGGAATGCATGGCCTTGGCCCTGGGGCAGATTTTGTGTTTTGTAGAGATAGAAAAAAACGGTCATTACACAATAACAGGCTATTCCATGTGCAACATGCCAGAAAGTGTGTCCTCTGAAAAATGCCCTTTTGGGGGAAACGTGATTACTAAGGAGCCACTAAGATTTGAGTATGGATTCGGCAGAGATTGGAGCAGGCAATACTATTGCCGATCCAGAAGGCGAATAGTGTCTGGCAACACTAGCGAATCTCGAGACGTCGACGAGGGCTCCAGGAAGAGTTGCCTAAAAGCAATGATTTTCAGAGTATATTGTGCATGCAGGTCCGGTACAAAGGAGACGGAAGGTAGGTAATTGCCATTGTTACAATGTGGCGAATGGAGAATTTTTTTGATAAAAGGAGCAGACTTTGAGCGAAATCGGTAATCTGGCCATGTCCGGTTATATTTCGTGACGACGACACCATAGATCAGTGGTTAGAGCATCGCTGGCTACGACCGAGGGTGCCTGGTTCGAGTCCTGGTGGTGACAGTCAATTTTTTCTTCAGACTTTACCCGTTTGTTTCTTTCCCTCAAACCAGTGAGTAAAAATACTTGTAAATAATACAACAAGTAATAATAAAGTGTCTTTCAGCCCGTAGTGAACGTGAATGACCGTGTTTAGAACTTTAATGCAAAATTTATTTTCGAATCATTTGACACCATGGTTACCCATGATTATGGTGCACTGGATGCAATCTCAATGTACCAGTATTCGCAAAAAGTCTAGAATCTCTAGATTTGGTTTGTGCCGTCTTCATAATCGTTAGATAGGTAACCATTTTGACGACTAGAAATCGTGTGTTGTTTTCTATGTTGCATGCGAGATAGATCGAAATGAATGTGAGGACTCACCAGAGGTTTGTGATCCAAGTTTCACGTGTGAAAACACCGTTGGAAGTTACATATGTCGCCGTAAGTGTCGCACGTCTGTGGTTATTCAGATCAACGTTCAGTTTTGTAATGTATCACTCTCTATCACTTCTTTGGTTTCCTGGAGTTCCTGGTTGTTCCACTGGGGGAGGGAAAGGGACTCATGTGCCATTTTGGCATCAGGGATTTTATACGTTGTTTTACCTGCCTTTGTAGTGGAAAACCTTGTTAGCGCCATCTAGGCTGGGCCCGACCCCATGACGCAGGTACCACCATAAATTAGAGCATTGGCCATTGCTTAAGACAAGTAAGGTCCCGAGCTTGAGTCCTAGCGATTCTTTCTCTTTTCAAGCAGTTCACATCCTCGACTTACTGTACATTTAATTTTACCTTTCCAGATTTTTCCCCAAAAATAGGTTTCATAATTATCATAATTTTAGGAACAGGATAATCTCTTTCTCTCTCCTCGGATAGAAAACCTCTCTTTGCCAACAGGGAAATGTTACTTCCACAAAATAGGGTATATTGCAAGATACTGAACCTCTTTTGTTCGCAGGCATTTTCTCTTGCCCGTACATCAACTGAACGAAAGGTTTGATTGACATTATGGTTGCGGACAATCTGGAATGTTGTTGAAGAACCTGAAGTTTTTAAACTGATTAAAATAACCTCGGATGTTGAGCCGTTGGTACTTTATAGAGAGAAAACGACCAATATGATACGAGTTATGATGAACTGTCCACCAAGGTAACGAGATATTATACATGCACACTCAGCTGTTAATTGCGATCATAAAAATATTGTTTACAAGTATTTTGTCCAACACTAACGGTTATAAGCAGAATATTGTTGACTTACAAATGTGCAACAATTGGCTCAAAAAGTGATTGATGAGATCTTGACATTCTAAGACCTGATGCTTAGCTGCTGGTTTGCGCATTCTAGACGTGATGCAGCTAAGCATCAGGTTGTTGAATGTCAGGATCTCATCGGTCAGGTTTTGAGCTAATTGTTGCTCATTTTTGACTCAACAGTATTCTTCTTATAATCGTTAGTGTTGGACAAAACGGATAACTTGTAAACTTATGGTCCTCGTTTTTTCATAATTTTAATCCTTCCCCCCATCCGAGTTAGATAAAATGTGTTATGGTGAAAAAAGGAGGACAACAAAAAAGGAGGACAACACTCGCTGACTGTATACGATCTGGTTACGTTGGTGTCGTGGACAGTTAGTCATAACTCGTAACATGTTGTCCTGCTTTTTTCACCATACTTTCATTGGCTCACCATCCGAGTTGGAAATATTGTGAAAGTTTTTTTCATGTTACAACATGTCCGTTCCTCCGATTGAGGTATTCGCCTTCTGAAGGTGCTATTGCACCTTTCTAAAATGGCCCCTTCACCTGTAGTAGTCATCAACACCCTCCAGGCGACAGCTGCGGAGAGTTCCTGTTAGCCACATTCAGTTTTATCCAGACAAAGTGAGACGATGACAATCCTGAATCCATGATGCTTCAAATTGGATTACGGAAGGGGCAGCAGGTGAGCATATGACACATTCCTGCTCGACAATAATGCAGCAAGAGGTACCTTCTCACAACTCATTAAGTTCGCACTAACCATGGAAATGCCTGGAGTGTGGCATGCGATAATCCCGAAGCAGAGGAGATTCGTTGCCTGGAGCGGGGGATGAGGCGCTTGAATGATATTATTTGGAGGATTTGGGAGGAAATGATGTTGAACAGAAGATCATGGAACGCCTTACTAAGTATCGTGCTTTGAAACATTTCCACAAGGATGGACCCTGCCGCTGCAAGGACAGCCACGAAAGGCGTAGCAAGAATTTTAAAATCTAATGTAAACAGTATCTGCAAGACGTAACAGGAAGAACTTTACTGTCCCATAAACCATTTAGAATGCAATTATTTCACTCTGTAATATGAAATGGAAAAACAGTGTTCCGAGAGCAACGCTCATTTTTTTAAGGGCTGTCTCTAATTATATTTTTGGTGCCATGATTTTGTGTGTATTGCAGGGCGTAAGTGCCTCGGCCAGGCTGTGCGGAATGGTGGATTTGTGAATAGCACGTTTGTAAACCATGAAATTCAGGTTTCGTGTAACGCCGGTCATAGAACCAAATACAAGGCTAGGTGCACGGAAAACGGATGGAAAGCAACGAACGTCGCTTTAGGGATATCATATAGTTTCGAGCAGTTTCCGGTATGTAAACGTGCATGTAAGTTGTCCATACAGAGTTTCACTAGAATAACGGGTTTATTGCATTGGATCGGTATCGTGGAGGGTTGGTGACTCGTTGCCAACTCAAGCATGAAACAAGATCGGTTATGTTTTGTTTTCGTATCGTTAAAACAAAAAAGTAAATTACCGTGTCCATGCCCGAAGCGAACACACGACGACAGCTAACACCAGGTAAAACCTAGCGACAGATTCAACGCCTAAAGATGGGGATGAAGGGCTACGTCTCGCACCCACTGGCACAAGTGCCGAGAAATCCCATTAGCCACATCCATGTGCCCCTTGTGCCTGGCCACAAGTTCCCAGCCTGGCTGCTACCCAGACGACAGCAACAGGAACATCAACACTGAGACAACAACAGAAACACAGGGGCAGCATCGTGTCTCCTGTTTTGACATTGTGGTAACTCAGTTGGGGTAGTGCAGATCTACTAACGTCACTGTGCTAATAATTTTAATGTCATTTTTTCTGACAGCAACTACACCAAAGCTCAGAGGTTATAGCATCCCTGGCCTCAAGCGAAGGTGCCTGATTCGAGTCTTGGTGTTGATAGTCAATATTTCGTCCCGTTTGCTTTTTTCCTACAAACCAGTGCTTCTTTTGTGACTTGGTGTAACAGTTTTCCCCTGTTCTCTATAACTTTACACTCCCTCGCACCTCATGCGTCTTACGCCTGTCTATTAGCACCTTCATTGGCGCCATTGCCACATGTATACTATCACATTTTGCATATAACTGGTCGAGGCACGCTCAAACAGGCCTCTTACTTTTCAAGTTTGATTAAACCTGTTACACTGGTAGCAGAGGATGGTTACTACTCTGCTTTTGGCAGGTGTTCTGGTCGCTCTGCTTACGCTCCTCGTACTCGTCGTTCGGCTGATAAACGATATCAAGACCGCTCAGCGCGTTAGCCAAGGAAACCGAACGATACATCCGAACTCGGAACCGTGGGAGCCAACACCCCGCCTTACGAAAGAGCCGCCTGTGTTTGGAGGAGATTCCGCTACATTCAAAGAATGGACGTTTGCAATGGACATGGCCCTACGGTCGTTGGCACTCCCAAATGCGGCACAGAGGGTCGACTACGCGGCAGGATTTTTGACTGGAAACGCTCGTCTTTGGTTGATAGCGGCATTGGAAGCTAACCAAGTGTTTTCCGACTGGCCTGCTCTGAAAGCGGCACTTGGCGATGTGTACGGACCACGGCACAACGAGGAAACATCGCGTATGGGACTAATTTCCGCAGCGCAGCGCGGGTCGCTGGACGCATACATTGCTGCTTTCACTCGCCTCAGCCTGCAAGTGCCGGAAATCGACCACCACACCAGAGCGCTGCTGTTCGTCAGGGGTCTAGTGCCGCACATCCAGCGACAGGTCATGCGTGAGCATCCACGTACCCTGGAGCAAGCTGTCATGGCAGCAAACACCGTGGAGCAGTCGTCAGGGCCACAGGCGTCGGGGCCACCAGCCAGTAGAGAGTCGCGTTCCGTGCCCAGCTTCCGTGGTCAGGGCCTCCGCAAGCTGACGGACCAAGAGCGTGTCCAACTGCGAGCAATGGGACACTGCTTTGCTTGCAGGAAGCCAGGCCACCTCGCTAAAGACTGTACTGAGGGTGGACAGCGCTACCCAAACGCTGGTCGCCAGTAAGAAAGGGGGTGCGCTTACTGGCGACGACCCAAGCACCCACGCCGGTACCAGTCGCTAACCGGTTCGGAGCTCTGGAGGTTGAAGACGTTGCTCTCCAGGAACCTACGGAGCCGGAGACACCCATAGCTGTAGGAAATTGTCCCGTTGCAGAAAGGTGTCATGTCAGCAACGTCAGCGTCGGCAATGAACCTGAACACGACCTACTGCGCATACAGGGAAAGATCGGCGGTCGCCGTGCAGTGATGCTGATAGATTCCGGTTCGACGCATGACTTCATTGCAGACAGTTTTGTTCGAAAGCATCATCTTGACACGGATGCAAGCTCAGCAGTGCTGAGCGTAACATTGGCGGACGGCTCGACCAGCGAGGTCCCGCAGATTTCCACACGCACGCTAAGGGTGACAGTCGGGGGCTTCAGTGAGGAACAGCACTTTACTGTGTATCCCCTGACTCGCTACGACGCTATTCTTGGCAAGCCGTGGCTTACAAGGAACAACCCCAGCATCAACTTCCGTACGAACGAAGTTCAGTTGGACGGTGAGCCCTTTGTTGCCAAATTGCCTTCAGCTAACCCGCCGACAGCCGACCGGCCATCTGTGGAAAGCATGTTTATCAGTGGCCGACAAGCTCGTCATGCCCTGAGGAGTGGAGCCGAGGGGTTTCTTGCATGGGTCACTGCTACAAACGAGGAGAATCGTTCCGGGCCACAACTCCAGGAATCAGAGCAACAAGACATCCAGAACCTGCTCAAGAGATACCAGGATTTATTTCCAGACGAGCTGCCGAATGAGCTTCCACCGAAGAGACCAGTCGACCATGAAATCCAGATAGAAGATGGAGCCAGACCACCGTCTCGACCCGCCTACCGCCTGCCGAAACCAGAGATGGACGAGCTCCAGTCACAGCTGTCAGAATTACTTGAGAAGGGATTCATTGAGCCAAGTAAGTCGCCATACGGTGCACCTGTGTTTTTTTGTGAAAAAGTCGGATGGTACTCTGAGAATGGTGTGCGATTGGCGAGAATTGAATAGAATTACGATCAAAAACAAAGCTTGTCTTCCTAATATTGATGACTTATTCGACACGATCCAGGGCAGTGCATATTTCTCCAAGTTGGACTTGCGGTCGGGGTACAATCAAATCAGAATTCAAGACTCGGATGTTTCTAAGACGGCCATTAATACGCCGTTCGGCCATTTCCAATTTAGAGTCATAGGATTCGGGCTGACTAATGCCCCGGCCACCTTTCAGTCACTCATGAACTCTATTCTGCAACCGCATCTCCGAAAATTCGTTGTAGTATTCTTGGATGACATTCTAGTTTTCAGCAAGACCTGGGAAGATCATCAGCATCATCTTCAAACAGTTCTAGAAACACTTAGAAATAGTGAGCTGTATTGCAAACAGTCTAAATGCGAATTCGGCGTGAGAGAAGTTCTCTTCTTGGGGCATAAAATCAACGGCACATCAATTTCCCCTGATCCCAAGAAGATAAGTGCTGTGGAAACATGGCCAACTCCGTCGTCAGTAACTGATGTGAGGAAGTTTCTTGGCTTTGCAAACTATTTCCGAAGGTTCATAGATCGACACTCGACCATCTCTCGTCCATTAGAAGAAATCACCGGAAAAAATTCACGCTTTGAATGGAGCGCTGCTAGACAGAAGGCATTCGAGTCTCTAAAATCAGCATTACTCGAGGCGCCAGTGTTGCAACTGGCCGATGTTGAGAAAAGCTTCACGGTAGAAACTGACGCAAGTGACTTTGCCGTGGCGGGTGTGCTCCTGCAGCAGGGAGAAGATATGGATTTGCATCCCGTAGCCTATTGTAGTCGGAAACTGTCAGCTGCAGAACGCAACTATACTGCGGCCGAGAGGGAAACGTTGGCTGTGGTATTTGCATTAAAGTGCTGGAGAATCTATCTATTCCGCCACTTTGACCTGATGACTGATAATATGGGTGTTGTCTATTTACGAACCAAACCGACTCTCACCAAGCTTGAGGCAAGATGGGTAGAGTTTTTAGCTGACTATGACTTTACGGTCTTTCACAAACCAGGAAAGAAAAACATTGCCGACCCGCTTTCACGCCGTCCAGATCTGTTCAGTGATTCTGAAATAGGCGGGTCATCCTATCCTCCTAACATTCAGTTGAATGCCATAGAGCATACCCTAGAGATTAATCCAGACTTAGCGCAGTTAATTGTCAGCGGTTACAAGTGCGACAAGGATCTTGCTCCCATTATCAGGAGACTGAAAAATTCAAGCCATGACAATCTGCACGACCGTTACCTTCTAAATGAAACACCCGGTTATCTTTATCTCAGATCTTCACCACAGAACAGGTTATGCATTCCAAAGAGTAGCAAACTCCGACTCGCCCTGCTTCAAGAATACCATGACTGTGTGACTGCGGGGCATCCCGGTCGAGATCGCACCTATTTCAGACTCGCTAGATATTTCTATTGGCCCAGAATGGGACTGGATGTAAAGGCGTTTGTCAAGTCATGTGACGTCTGCCAACGAGTTAAAGGCGGCCAGCTAAAAACTGGTCTCTTGCAGAATTTACCAGTGCCCAGTCAGCCGTGGGCGGATATCTCGATGGATTTTATCATGGGTTTGCCTAGGACCGATACAGGTCATGATGCTATATATGTATTTGTAGACCGCTTGACAAAGTGTGTACATTTAGCACCTACTTCCTCTACTATTGACGCTAAAGGAAGTGCTGATCTGTATATTCAACATGTATTTCGACTTCATGGTTTGAGTTCTAGTATTGTATGTGATCGTGATCCAAGATTTACGGCAGCATTTTTTCAGGAATTGTTTGATCGCTTAGGAACGAAACTAGCATTTAGTACTGCCAATCACCCTCAGACAGATGGCCTAACTGAACGAGTAAACAGAATAGTAGAGGATGTGTTGAGGGCTTTTGTAAATCATAAACAAGATAACTGGGATATGCTCCTACCTCTCTGTGAGTTTTCTATCAACAGCGCTACTCAATCATCTACAGGAAACACACCGTTCTTCTTAAATTACGGTCTAAATCCCAGAGCGCCACCCGACTTCCTCAACCCTATTCAGGGAGGCAGAGATTCAGCTGATTGGTTGCAAGCAAGACAAGACGCGGTCAAGATCTCACAAGATGCGTTAGTGGCAGCTCAAGCTCGTCAGGCCTTCTATGCAGATCGGACAAGGGTCGAGGGAAAGCTGAAGGTGGGAGATTTGGTAATGGTCTACCGGGATTTCCTCCTGACTCCTGAAGCTCGGGACCGACCATCCCATAAATTACGCCCCAAGTGGTTTGGCCCCTTTCCTATAACCCATGTGGTCGGCCCGAATGCCTACAAGCTCAAGTTGCCTCATACCAGCCGCTGTCACCCGGTATTTAATGTGTCGGCACTCCGTGCCTACGAGAAGAACGCTATTCCTAATAGGAGACAGCCTACGCCTCCGCCTATCACGGACCTTGATGGTCATGCCCGCTATGTGGTGGAGAACATTCTCAGTCACCGCCGCCGGCAGAATCAGCTTCAGTACCTAGTCAAGTGGCAAGGCTACTCTGATGCCACTTGGGAGCCTGAACATTATTTGTTGGATGAATCTGGTAATGACATTGTTCCACTTCAGAAGTACAAAACCTTGGCTTCTGCCCGCTGAGTTTTGCAGTTGAACTTCTAGTTTCACCTTACACATTTGTTGAGCTTATTACACTTTATTTGCATGGAGTTTCAGTCGTCTTATTGTGTTACTTCAGTGCGAAGCCTTTTTTCGTCTCGCACGTGTTTGCGCTTATTGTACTCTATTCCACTTGAGCATTTGGGTTATAAGCTCCTTCCTCTCCATAGGAGGGGGATGATGTAACAGTTTTCCCCTGTTCTCTATAACTTTACACTCCCTCGCACCTCATGCGTCTTACGCCTGTCTATTAGCACCTTCATTGGCGCCATTGCCACATGTATGCTATCACATTTTGCATATAACTGGTCGAGGCACGCTCAAACAGGCCTCTTACTTTTCAAGTTTGATTAAACCTGTTACACTTGGGGCTCCTTGTGTGCCATTGTCTACATGAACAGTGTGGGATAGAGTGAGGACTGTGTCCTATCCACCTGTGACTTCAAGGAAGTGTGAGTTACGAAGTCTGAAGAAACTGTGAACGGTCTTTGCTGCTACACCATAGCTCATTATTTAGAGCATGGCTGGCCTCAAGCATAGGTCTCTGGTTCCTGTCGTGGTGGTGACAATCAACTTTATCTTCAACCCTTTCCCGTGTCTTTCCGTCTAACCCGTGAATGTTATTTTTCTGATCACCTTTCAATTACACAGCGTTTCTGCTCTTGTGCCAAGGAAAGAATGTACCTCATGGTCGGATCAATAGCGTGCCACGGTTCACCTACTTTACTCCTGTGTGTGACAATGGATATCTTCCCCGCCGTCGACATTACAAATGCGGCTCGTTAACATCTAATCCTCCCAACCACTGGGTACAATATCCGGGAGATGGCTGTGCCTCAAGTGAGTACTACTATTACTACAGAATTACACCTACAAAAAGATACACGTTAAACAATTAAAGCAGTGGAGACACTAGGCGATTATTATCCTTGAAGTAATTGGTTTTTCTGTCATGTGGAATACGCGCACAAGTCCCAACAAACTTGAAAGTCTAATTCAAGTTAAGCGGAACGTTTTCTTGAGAATATTTTCAGTGGTTGTCACCACTCAAGAGATGGAACAAAAGGAAGAGCATTATATTCAATGTATTGGAGACAGCAGCTTTAATTCATCCACAAGTAGGGTCCAGCGGATAATGCCGGCTTTACATTCGGCATCATGAGACTATAGAAGCGTCATCCATCTTAAAAATAAACAAAACGAGCATTATGCTAGTTACAACCGGGAAGAATATCCAGTAATTCGCCATGCATTCTACCGCACCCGTGCATGAATTTGTGTAGAAACCTTATGTAGCAATGTAGTGAGATCAAGTAAGTACGTAGGTAGGTAGGTACGTTTATTATTTCAATTAGCAGAACCAAGCGGGCTGTGTCGCCCAATTACATGACAGCGAATGCAAACAATAGCAGAATTAATACAAAGCAAAGAACGCTCGCTCAATGAATAACGTTAGAGCAAAACTTAAGGGAGGCGGCAGACGGCACACGACTGGTACTGTGCAGTACCGCAAACGTTCAAGGCTACGCATAGTATCCAGTAGAGGCAACGTCTGATCATATCAACAAGGATCTTCGATGGCATACAGCTGCAGACGAGCATGAAGATGTACGCCATATACATGTAGCATGCCCAACCAAACTTCCCATGCTGTTAGACGATCCGTAACGAGGATCTACAAGGAGTACTAGTCGAAGATTTTTTAGAAATCATGGAGAGCCATGGAGGCGACGTATGGCAGGATTTGCATCAATATGAAAGAGTAATCCAGTCGAGTTTCTCAAGTGCGCGCCGGGCGTTGCGCAGCCCTAGACCTGCGAACACTGGGCTGCAAAAAGGTGCACGGGGCGTACTTGAGAAACTCGGCAGGATGTCGTTGAGCTGTACTGTATAATAGTGTATGTGTACATGATCTACTAGAGAACACTGGGACTCTATCTCCGAAACACTCGTTCATAAAAGGATCATCGTCTCGTTCGTGAGGGAACTCACCGCCGCCGCGCACACCACAAAGCAAGATGGCATCTTCGAGGTATGACTATTCCGGGTTCCTGGACTATGAAATCGGCCGTTGACGCGAATATCAAAGCCTTAGACAATCCACCCTGCAGCTACCTTCACCGAACGTTGCCCGTTTAGTTTTCGCATTTGAGAACCCAAAATTGCCTTTTTCTTTATCCAACAAAATAGAACAAAATTAACTGTGATGCATAAGCTGGAAGAGGAATACATAATTCAGTGCTCTTAGAGCACAAACGTCCTTAGCCTACTAAAGCTCAACTGATGGATAGTGAATTCACCGTAACACTGCTTATTGAGCAGAGAATGGTGGCTCCTTTCCTTTCAGGTTCGCCGAGTGCATGGGTCGGGAACTCCTACTGTGCTTCAGCTGCCAGTCGAGAGTCAGTCAAATTACTTATAATTATTGAAGCCGCAGGGAAAGCGCGAGCTCCATGTAAGCAACACACAATCCAGAAAGAAAGAATGACTTTTAAAGATCCCTCTAGACTAGACAGTGATAGAATTTTCGAAGACGTTTGATCTGCTTATTTGGTAATTTACGTGTTTTCAAGGTGTCTTTGTGTGCACATGCCTGCCTTTGCTTTTAGTGTTGAAATGCCCAGGAAGTGGCATTCAATACGTACTCTACAATAGCGGTGCTAATCCGTTGCAAACCTATAACAATCACCTTGTAAACTGCGGAGCAAATGTAGAAAGTCGTTTGCCAACCTCCGCTGATTTGCCCTGTATCAAGTTTGTGCTCAACACGCACAGGGAGAAATTCCCCGAGCATAACTTAACGACTTTGTTCTTTTATGCTAATGGAGCAGCTAACACCATGACCATGAGTTCCAATGGAGAATTAAGTACATCTCGACTATCACAGGCACAGCGGAACCAAGTATTTCCCGGAGCTACGGCTGCCATGTGCATACCAGCCTGCCAACAGTCGGTAAGATTAGGCGGCTATGACCTGTCAGTTTAAAAGCAGACACATATATTCATAATGTAATGGTAACAGCAGCAGGTAAACACTAAAATTTGAGGGAATAATTATTATTACTACCCTCTGATTATTGACTCCCATTATACCAAGAGTGCATAACCCCCCAGAGTGTGCAACGCCGATCCAGCTCTGCATAGGGTCTTGGTCGAGCGGAATCAGGGTCTTCTGATGTCATGCGTACACTCCACACCAGCTCAAGCCCGGTCTCGAGGCAGGGCACCATTGTTTTTGATCCAAGAGTACCCGCGACTCCCCGGGTTCCCCTCAGATGTGTACGGTATTATGACGCAAAGATCCGATTCCGCTCGACCAAGACCCTATACAGAGCTGGATCAGGCGTTGCACACTCTGGGGGGTTATGTTCTCTTGATTATACCCATCATACCAAGCAGTCAAATATTCCTGCATATTTTACTCCTTAGTGCTCTATTGACTGCTTATACTATTTGACTGCTTAGGGTTGCGCAGTTGAACGGTGTCTAGTGCATGGTCACTGTACTTTACTGGGTTGCACTAGCTGCATGCAGTACACCATACGTGCTGGTATCGAGTAGGTGATATGGTGAAATCCTAAAACGGGTATTCATGAGGTTATCGTTCTCGAATTTGAAATACGGACTGTTTGTCGCGATAAATCTAATATTGACTTCGTACTTGGTCAGTATGGGAAATAAAAACCCTGTAAAGGACCGAAGCTTTTCTTTCCTGTATTGACCTCGTAGTACCTGTAGACAAACCAGGCAAGCCACTCGGAAAACCGGAAAGTTATCGCCCGATCATGTTACTCTCTGTAGTGATAAAGGTACTGACGTCAGTTATTACTAAACGTAGAAATGAAAGAAGATAATCTTAAACCATAATTATGCTGTGACTTGAGCACAAACTGTCTGATTTTCAGTCAGAGGTAGGGGTGTTCGGATAATGCTCGAAAAGGTGGCAGTTTCTGCTCGGAAAGCAGTGGAATTGGCAGAACCATACAAACCTTATGGCGGGCAATTCCTCGAATTCTGCTCCATTTCTTTATCCTCATACCAAAAATGCGTGAAACTTACCAGAAAAATACTGAATTCTGCCAATTTTTCAGCCAGCATTATCCGCATATGCCTAGTCAGAGGACTTGGATTACTGAAACTTCTGTTTTTACTATTTCACGACATGAGCAATACGGCGAAACGTATGTCGTGTGAAACTACTTGTTATCGTAGTTAACTTGTCCACAACCATGTCATACATGAAGACTCTGGAGTACTGTTAGATACTGGCGTCCGGTTTTGTACAATTCGGTTTCGCAAAGCTTCCCCTTTCTTTATCTCTGATATTGCTGGCCCACCCAAGCTGGGTGGTGTGTTTCCTTGCTGCTTCGAATTGTAGTTGGACCGCATTGTCCAGTTTTTAACTTGTCTCTTCATCGCCCTGCAACGGTCGGCATTCTTTGTTGCCATGGGACTTAGCTTGTGCACATTTACGCTGCGTTCACCTACCCTGATTGGTACTACGGTACCATAACCTTGAGCCTTCCAAGCTGGAAGGCTGCTGGTTTGCGCACTGGAGATGTGTTGGAGCTAGGTCTCAGGTCTTCGAATGTCTCAGTAGCCTGTCAGCTTTGTGCCATGTTATTCACTTTCTGACTGCTTTTTACCTTTTTACAGTCGTTGAAAGATGCTTCATAACTCGTTTCCATGTTATGTCTTTTATTTTATATACTGGCTCAGTAACCGAGTTAAATTCCTTACTTTCTATAAACAAAGCGAAACAAAGTTCAAGTGTGCTATGTCATGATAAATCTAATGTTGCCCTCAATCTCTCATGCTCGGTCAATACAGGAGATATAGATATCGTAAAAGACCTCAGCTTTAGCTCAATCGTTTGCTTGTTCAAGAAGTTATTTTATTTACCTCGTGCAATAACTATACTTATGGTGGACCCCACGTGAATTACTGCGATTTTCACTAAAATCGCCCCGAAAGAGGGTTCTCCTTTTACTAGAACAGGTGAAGCTTTCATTTGAGAAAAAAACACTCAATGCCCATCTGATCTGCATTGCCTGCTTGTCTCATCTCGTTCGTTATATAAGTACGAATCAGTAAGAGATCATTGAGAAAGGAAACATTGATAGGGATTGCTCATGCAAAGTATGTACATACTTCGAAGTACATATCTTGGCACAGCATTTGAAATTGCATTTCACGCGGTTATTGGTGGTGTGAATACTTCTGAAACCTAACGTCAATGAAAATGTCAATGATCACGTCAATGATAACGTCAATAATAATGTTGACGCACTTGTAGTGGTAGTGGGTTCGCAGCTGCTCCTCAGCATCTTTTGAACCTTCATGGTCTGCATTAACATTGTTAAACTTCACCTAGGGTTCCCAGTAAAAAGGCAGTAGCCTGTTGGGACTCTCCTAGTAAATAATAAAAACTTCTACTATTTCACATTGTTCTTAAAATAGTCATTCTCGTGTGTTGGGTTTACTTTCTCACTACGCTGTTCGTGTGTCTACAGCGAGAGAACGGGCAACGCTCAAGGGTTTGATTCAAGTCAAGTAGCTCGCCGTACAGTTTGAATTTGCAGTGGCCAGGATGAATGATTACATCTACATCCCACAGCTGACCACATTGCTCTGCTTATTTGTTATGTAATCGAGCATACTCTTTGAAGCATTAGCACACACCTGCATTTTGTTATTTGGTTACTTGAATAATTCATGGCACTCCTTCTGAACAGATCGCCACGGATACAATCGTGGAAATTCAATTTTGTTCTATTCGGTGTGTACTCCATGGGCAGCGGCAAATCTTTACAGGCTTGTTTTTCTGGTGAATTTATTGATATCAGAAATCAATAGCACCACGGTTTTAATGGACGTTGGCTGGAATTTCCAGACAAGAGAAGGGACATTCATGCATGGCATAATTATAGTTCTCACTATGCATGGTTGTTTATGGCGGGTTGCAATCAGAGCCTTTCGTTCCTCGACTATTATACCCCGCCGGATATATTATTATTATTATTATGAAAAGCATGTCCGTGTAGGTGGCGGGGGTGCCACTTTCGTTACTGCCATTCAGGATTGATTGAAGAGTAATACGATACAATGAAATGACAGAAGTGACGTAAAAAAACGTTTGCAACAACACCAATATGACTAATGGAAAACTTCATCCAAAGTATAAAATAAAATAGAATATGCATACAACATGTCTGGTCACGTCAGTCCTGTTGGGTGGGGCGGGCTCCACGCCGGATATAATGTGATATTTAGGCCATTTTTGAGGGGTATGCAAATTTCAAGGTTCCCTTCAGAAACTTTTTCAAGGGCTTTGCACAATCGATCCACACCCCAAAGGGAATCTACCTGCAAATTTTGAGCGAAATCGGAGAGATCCACTTGCACACATACTTTGGTATTCTCAGACATGCTCTCTTTTAACAATGGCTATCATAATTCTGACTTATATAAGTCAGCAACTTCACGATCTTGAATAAGAATCAAGTGATGCTGTGAAAACCTGGGGTCGAGGTTTGGGGAATGCACATTAATACGTCATGTTTAACTCCGGTACTGAGCCAATAAATATAACTAAAATAGAAGAAACCACATGGAAACGAGCTATGAAGCAACTATCCACGGCTGTAACAAGATAATAAGCAGTCAGTAAGTGCAATACCAGGGCACAAAACTGTCATGTTACTGAGACATTCAACGACCTGTGACCTAGCTCTCACACATCTCCAGTACGCAAACCAACCGCGCAACCGCCTTCCATCTTGGAGGGTTCACGGTTTTGGTAGGACCAATGAGGTGAAGGTGAGCGCGGCGAAAATGTGAAAAAGCTAAGTCTCACGGTAACAAAGAATGCCGACTTTTGCGAGACCATGACGGGACCAGTTAATAACATGACAATGCGGTCTAACTACAATTTGAAGCAGCAAAGCAACACACCACCCAACTTGGGTGGGTCAGAGATAAAGAAATCGGGAAGCTCTGCGAAAACGAATTGTACAAAACAAGACGCCAGTATCTAATGGTACTCCTTATGCATGACAGTATTGTGGACGAGGTGACTACATTTCGTTTTGTGCCCTGTTATCGCACATTCTGACTGCTTATTATCTTGTTACAGTCGTGGATAGTGGCTTCATAACTCGTTCCCATGTGATTTCTTCTACTTCAGTTATAATCGTAGATTGAGTAATTTCATGTCCATATATTTTCAGACCACAATTTACTTAAAGAAGATTTTGATCGCAAAGTTGACTCAATTCTATACAGTCCGTCGTGAAGGCATGCTGGATATTCGTTTCCATTCCCGCATTTAATCATGTAAAGGTGTTCTTTAATTTCTCTTCCGTCCCGTCACCATTGACGAGGCGCAGCGGAATGCCTTCTATCAAAGTTCACCATGCAGATCCATGCTCTCCAGTCCGCTTAGTTTGATCTGGCATCTGTACACTGCAAGGTTCGAAATCAGTCAAAAATGAGTAAGTGAATGTCATTTCACTATGCTGCTTTCAATTCCCTTTCAAATTCCCTTACTGACATATTGCCCGGCAGTCACGGACGATACTGCAGTACTGAATACCAATATCGCAACGCACCACGACGTCATATTGTCCTCCCAGCAATATCTAGTATCAGCACAAAACCACCACACATGCACACACATACACATGCACACACACACACACACTCACCCCCCCCCCCACACACACACACAAACACACACTCACACACACACACAAACAGACACACACCTTGAAACTTGAACCTTGAACGCCCATTGCCGTAGCAATGATAGCGATTGCTTCCTCACGCTGAGGCTTTAAACTCGAAATCTGCAGTATGGCGCATGCCGCTTGAGGTCACCAGGACGATGGAACACTCTGTCACAGCGGTAGTTGGGGCACGGGATGTCTGGGGCTTCCTCCCTTCTTCCTTCTCCCTCACACACACACACACACACACACACACACACACACACACACACACACACACACACACACAAACACACACACACACACACACACACACCATTTGACCATTTGACGCCCATCGCCGGAGGCGATGATAGCGATGCTACAGCAGAAGCCTGTGCTAGGATTGCACCATTCAACAGCTTGCAAGGTTGAAGAATTGACATTACACTACATACTCCTGCATGCACTGGCTGTTGGTAACCACCCAGGAGAATGAAAGAAAAGTCAGGAGGAGTCTGAGTAAGAGAAGAAAGACGTGTGTGACCATAATCGTCGGGAACCGAATCCGCCACCTCTCGATAGGAAATCGCTGCACATACCACTGCACCATACGGGACACACACGCACACACACACGCACACACACACATGCACACAGATGAACACGCACACACCCAGGCATGGATACTGGATAAACCCTATTGATTTGTGCAAACATCTCAGACAAGTAAGAAAAGGTTTGCTCCTCACACTGGAGCTCGCACCATTCCGCCGACTTGACTTGACACTTGACTGACTCGCGAATGCCATCTAGAGCACACGAGAAGTCCATCGAACCTTCGACTCGGCAAACCTGCAAGTAAGCACCGTTCCCTGCTCACAGTATTTCGGAGAATTCACCACTCATCAGTTGAGCTTGAGTAGGCTGAGGAAGATTGTGCCTGAAGAGCACCACTTATACATGTACTGTATAGTACTCTCCAGTCACACACATCACCAGGGGTACAAACTTAGAGACATGCTCCGTTTTCAGCGAGACCAACACCTCGTGAACACCAGATACCAGCCTGAGTCAGTGTCGCTCCTGGACGGTGAGAACAGATGTCGAGGACCCACGGTCATTCACAACGCTGTCAACTCCAAACCAACTAGTCGCAAACCCGCGTTCACACCGTCCAGGAGCGACACTGTCCCCCGCTGCAATCTGGTGTTCATGAGGTTTTTGTCGCGCTGGAAATAAAGCGTGTCTGTAAGTTTGTATCCCTGGTGATGTTTGTACCTGGAGAGCATTATATAAGTGGTGCTCTTCAGGCACACTATTCCTCAGCCTACTCAAGCTGAGTGAGGGGTGAATTCCCCGTAATAATGTGTATTGGGGAAGGGGTGGTGCTTTCTTGCAGGTTTACCGAGTTGAAGGTTCCATGGACTTCTCATGTACTCTGAACGGCAGTCTTGAGTCAGTGAGTCACGTGCCGGTTGAGATCTAGTGGAAGCCGAAACCGTTTGTTGCAGAGCCGGCACCCACATTCGAATGTTTCCCTCTGTTTTCAAGTAGGGTGACTGCCATGGCTGCATTTGTGCGGCTTGAAACCGGATGGCGAAAACTGGCATTGACGCAATGAGCATTGGAGTGGCAAAACTCCAATGCTCAATGTGACACACACGCACACACACATACACACACAAACACACACACATACATACACACACGCGCACGCGCAGACCGAGACACGTACCCCTCCCTGCAAACACAAATACACCTATGCCCACACCTCACCCCCCCCCCCCTCACGAAAACAAACAAACAAGACACTCCCACAAGAAACACTGCCCTATTGGTGTATTGGTTTTTGATTGTGGTGCATTTTTGGTGGTTAAAGGAATTGTTGTGAAACCACAAGTTCTCGAGAGTGAAAGGCCTTCTCGCTTGTGACATTGTGTTCGCGTCAATGCAGTTGTACCCCGACTCCGCCGTACCGCTGATGATTACGACGCAGTATACGCTACATGCGCCATGTGCGGTTTGCTGTGTGCGCTGTAGTTGTATGTTGTATGTGTATGCTTTTCTCATATACGCTGTCATTTTCACGCTATAACTACCTGGTGGTTTTAGGGCATGTTCGATTGGTAGGATCGGGATCCCGATCCACCGGATCCACTGGATTCGCACCCTTTCGATTGGTCGAATCTGGATCCGGATCCTTCGGATTTGGATCCGGTCAACCCACCTCGGGGAGCAGGGTTGACCGGATCCAACGGATCCAAATGTGACCTTTGTGCGTATATGGCGGGTAAAAATCGTTTTTGTACACATTGTGGTACGCACACGTGGATCGAGATAGACCTTGCTGACTTTTTGTACAACTGGCATGGTGAGTACGACTTTTTATTACTTTCGTCAACATGGCAACAGTCAAGGCCCAAAAAAGTGTCCAGTTGACTCTGCAGGATCCGACGGATCTGAGATCTGGATCCCGATCCCGATCCTTACCAATCGAACATACCCCCCATAACCGCATGCTCCTTAAAATCTTATTTAGCAAAGATCGTCGCTTTCCCTCCGCTAGTCTTTACGAAATTGCCAAGATCAGTCCCCTTTCCACTCGACATAAGTTCCACCTCTGTGTTCTCATACATAAAATATTACTAAATAAAATACCCTTGCATATGCAGGCTTATAATTGGTTCTCCGAAACACGGAACACCCGGAACTCACTCAGTCTCCCACGCGCTGCCTCCACCCTATTCACTAGATCCCCGATCTTTGCTGGCTATGTGTTTTGGGCAACATTACCAACGCAGGCCAAGACCAGCACGTCGATGGATAATTTTGTTGCTAAAATCTCTGCTCAATTATAGGTTTCATGTATATCCTGCTGGTTTGTCTCCTCCTTTGCCTTCTTTGCCTCTTATTTGTATTCTTTTATCTGTTTTACTGCTGTGGTTGGCTTTCACCCTTGTCTCAGTTTTATTGGCCGTCATCAGGATGTGCCATGAGATAATGATATAAATACAAAAAAAATACATGCCCTTAGTGTTATACATTCAGTTGTTTCATTATTCATTCATTGTTCATTGTTATTAGTCGATGGAAGTGAAATATCCTGTTGAGAATAAATAGTTGTCCTCGTGCCGTGTGGGGTCGTTCGTTACTGATACTTTAGAGAACCAGAGGGTTCACAACAGGAATTGAAAAAGGAAAGTGTTTCACAGAATGAACTGCTTCATTGTTCCAAACGTCATTGCAAATATCATTAACTGACGTCCGGCACGTTACAGAACTCGGAGTTGTGGCTCATCTGTGTGCTGGCACCGTCATTATTGAAATACTATACTAAAGGCAGCGTGTATATGTAGTTGAAGATGGACGAATTGATTGTCCGGTATGGATCACTTGATTGTCATGTATATATATCTGGATTGTCCTGTACGATTGTTGAACTTCTCACACTGGAACAAAAGGAATTTTATTCACAAAGAGATGAATGGAAGCATCTTTTAGATATTTACTCCATAAGACCGAAGGAAGGTACACAAATTCGTTTGCGCGCCCACCCCTCCCCTTCCAGAGTCATACTTCTTCCCTTCATTGGTGTTCTCCCCATATTCTCATACGTATAATTATAGGGCTGTGTTCCCAGTAAAAAAAACCCATCAGTCCTCTCTTTATAAGGACCGTTATCTCAACATTCCTAGCCCTTTCGTACTCTCTGCTTTCCTTTTGTGCTTCTGGCCAGACTGCAATTATCACTATTGGCAACAGAACATTTTTCGTTCATGCTATGGTTATGGCTTTGTTACAGTGCATTATTTAGTGCACGAGTAACTGTATAGTGTACACCCTCTGGAAGACCGCGGACTCCCCATATTGCAACGGAATAGCGAGACACTGAACTTTAATAATCATTGGTGCAATTGAAGATAATTATTACGTGGGTTTGCAGTGGAGCAAGCAGAGAGTAGAGTAAGTGTCTCCAGCTATGAGCGATAAGAAAAGGCATGAAAAGCGTACATGTTGCAAGCAGGCTAGGCAATAAACAATTATTACAAGCATTGACAATGTGTAAAGGATAGCGTGGTAGCGTGATATCAGAAAATTATTTCGCCTTAGGTATCATAGAGGCTAAAGACAGTCAAACCCAAGAGGAGATGTGGTTGCATTTTGTCTTACTGTTCTTGAAAAGTACTAAAAAAAGCCCGCAAAAAAAGAACAGCAAATGGTCTGTTTTCACGTAACCTCCCGTAAGTAACACATTGATTGTATTCGACAATTTATAATGTCCAGTTGGCGACTTTCAAGGACAGTCTGGTTTGTATCAGTCCTCGAGCACACCATGCTCGGCGGTTGGTCCAATATGCTGTATTCTGCCACCTAGTGAAGATATGAAAGAAAATCGTACAGTCCACGTGTAACGGCTTGGAGGTTAAGTGCAAAAGATGCCCATGCTGCAATGGGGCTACAAATTCTAACAATAAAGCTAAATATATTGAAATAGTAAGTAAGGAATCGGCAAACAGCGCCTTGTTTTCTCAAATATCCGAAGTTTTGCTAATTCCAACGGGCGATAAGCTGGATGCAAAGAATATGCAAAATGGTGGTAAGTGCTCCAGATGCAGAAAACGTAGAAGAGAAGAGGAAGAAATATAGAAAGCATGTATGGCTAAATCTGGCCCATTGTTTCGTACTGGGGCTCTTGGTTTGTTTCCACTGCAGTTGAGGTCATCTCGTAAGCATCATTTTCTGTCAATTTGCTCGTAAAAACCGTTGGTGGCTCGTTGGTGCTAGTCTCTCTTTTCGTGGGGATCTTAGCCGGGCCCCTGCGTCGCGCTTGATAAACTATCATAAAAGTGCCAGGAATAATCAAGCCGACAAGAAACCCAATAGCTCCTGCAACAATGGTGAACGTTGTGGAAGATGCCATTGTTTGTTGCTCTGCAGAGTAAAATCAAGCCAGCACATTAACATTAAACATAACATAACACATTTATATCATTGAAGAAAACGCCTTTCTGGAGAGGTTTCATCTACCGAATATGGCATTCTTAACCTTCCCCACCTCTGTGGTTGCACCTCACAAAATGGAAGGAGATTAACTCAAGCAGCCACTTGCGTTCAGCATCAAGCTTTTTGGCCCAAGACGACTTGTTGATAGCTTTAGTTCCCAGAAACAACTGCAAACCGACGCACCCAACTGAATAAAAAAATTCATTATTATAACATTCATTCTTCCACTAAAGCTGAAGTTTCAGTGAATACACTTTGGAACACCCATAACAATTTGCTTAATCTTTTATCTCCTTAGAATCGGCTTTTCGTGCATCTTTGTAGTGCAGTAGTACATTGTGCTGTTGAGCAACCGAAGTACAATGAATTCAATACAGTGCAACACCGGCGCGAACACGGAATGTACATGTCATCGAATGAAATCATGAATAGATTTTGGTTGGAGTAAAGCGAATCAGCACACGAAGCTCAGAAGCCATATAATTATTTCGACTAGGCCTTTCATTCCATTACTTTTCAGGTCGAATACAATGATGATTAACAAGGTAGTAAGCAAATCCTTATAACCGGTACATTTTGGCGGGCAGAGCATTGACAAAAATAGCACTTGCAAGTGGCACCAACAGCATATTTGGCGATCAAAACACCAGCAACTGTCATGAGACAAAGTGAACGGCTGCGTCTCCGCAACAATGCTCTGGAACAAGCGGCTGATACAGAATTGGCATGTGGAGGAGTTTGTGACTCCTCGCCCTGCAGAGAAGTCGCCAGCGGCACAACTGCGATGCAGAATAGCTACCACAGGAATGGACCAACGGACAATGACGATAATGAGAAGGACTCAGCGATACTCCGTCACCTGACATCGTCACCAGCCTGCCTAAGTGCAGTCTGCAAACATTGCACCCACTTTCACTTCACAATTCAAGCGCGTGCGCGCAACAAATCTCACCTTGCTGTGCTGCAGGCAGTGTAGATTGCAAAGCTGAAGCCTGAACTGTGCGTGCAAAAGAAGTATGTGCGAAAGTGGTCACTGTTTTTACATTGTAGTACCGTGGTCCCCACTGTTGTCTGATACTGGTAATATTCATTGTCTCACTGTGTAGTTGGAGCCACTACTGCAATCTTTTAAAGTGCTATTTGGTCTATGCTCTGACCGCGAAATATGCTGTTGACGCCACTAGCGCTATTTTTCAAGTGCCATTTTTGTCAATGCTCTGCCCGCCAAAAAGTGCCGGTTATAAGGACTTGCTTACTACCTTGTCAATAACCATTGTATTCGACCTGAAAAGTAATGGAATGAAAGGCCTAGTCGAAAAAATTACATGGCTTCTGTGCTTCGTGTGCTGATATGAAATCATGCCCTAGACACCTGGAAGGGTTGGGCCAATTCTGCTCTTAGATAAAGCCATATATGAGCATAAAATCACCCATTTTAACGTTGGTGAAAAGTCGTTTCGGAGACAGAAACTTTAATACAGCAATCGTGAGACCTAACTGTGCGGTAATCATGCTTTCTTCCCGTAGCTATGCAGAAGACGTTACTTCAGTAACTTCTGGTGCTAGCCAGGGTCCACACAGCTTTTATTTGGTGTTTGTTTGTTTGTTTGTTTGTGTCACGCCTTTAGCTATCCCGTATCTGTCCCGTACCGTACCGTACCATCAAACACTGCTGGCCACGGTTGGACAAGTGTTAAAAAAGCTGGCCACAATATTTGCTGGCTCCCATATCCAGATATCTGGCCCGTACCGTACCGTACCATCAAACACAGCTGGCCGCAAATAGCTGGCAACCGTATTCGTCGTATTATGTATACGACTTCCTGAGGTATGGGGAGATTTGGAAAGAAATAGGGAGACGAGGAGGGAATGAAATTAGAAGGGACGTTAGCTGCAGAATAGGTGATAGGATCCGTCAGCAAAAACATACTTTGGAAGAGAGATCCCGTTGTCCCCAAAATAAGCGTGAATGGGCGATTCAGCGCCGGTCACAGGAAACGTCGGAAAAGAGATCCCGTCGACTCCTGAACGCCCGTGATCGACAGAGTCAGCGCCGGTCCCAGGAAACGTCAGGACAGACATCACGTCGACTCGAGAACGATAGTGCAGGTTCGAATCCAAGGTTATGTTATTAACATCCCTATGGTTTTTGTTTGCATAGGTCATCAAGGCAAAAAAGCATAGCGTAGGGCCCTGAGCTTCCAAGCTCTCTCGTTGCAATAGTAACACACTTGAGAGAGAAATGATAGTTTTTGAAATGTTTGAAATGCACATGTAAAAGAAGAAGAAGACGTGATCGGAACCGTGTTCTGGTTTAAAAGATCTCCATCCTCTACGCTGGGTTGTGGAGACAATAGAAGATACGCGAAAAATAGAGACAACCAAGTGCAGAAATCTCGGTGAAGACGAATCAGACGTTCAGCATACCCCCCAACCAAAGACCATGCCGTTTGCTCTTTCCACTTCCTGATGGATGCATGTAATGATTGTTGGCGACTTCCTTTTTCTCTCGTGACATGTTATTTTTAGCGAAGTCAGACGACGGGTGAAGGAGATTAACGAGCAACATAATCTTGTACTTTTCTGAAAGTTAGCCGAGAATTTCTATGTAGAGATGGCGAATGGCCACAGTCATCCTCGGTTAAAGCAAAAGAAGGCCAATAAACATCGCAGGAACAGCATTGAACACAGAATTTCTTGCACTGGCGCCTAGTGGATGCATGGTTGGCGACGTAACAGGCTGGTCAGGCGCAAACTGATGGTGGTGGTGGTGAGAAGGAGAGCTCTGGGCTAGAACTTAGCAGCTTAGAGAGCGTGTGTGGGCAGGCGTGTGTTTACCGTCATATTGCCAGGTGTGTCTTTACCGCCATATTTATCAACCATAAGTACTACTGCAGTGGTTTCTTCAACTTCATTCTCCTGAGTCAACCGCCGTGTGAAGACATCCAAGAAGAAGTTCGCCTGATGAGTCCAGCGGGGACGAAACGTACGTTGCTGTGTCATCTTCTATGTGCCATGCGATACTTGATGTACCAGCCTGCTATGTCGGATACCGCCAACCATGCATCGACTAGGCGCCAGGCGCGTACTGATGGTGGTGGTGGTGAGAAGGAGAGCTCTGTGCTAGAACTTTGCAGCTTGGAGAGCATGTGTGGGCAGGCGTGTGTTTACCGCCATATTGCCCGGTGTGTCTTTATCACCATATTTTTCAACCATGAGTACAGCTGCAGTGGTGTCTTCAACTTCATTCTCACGTAAGCATTTTAATAATAATAATACTTGAAGCAATTTGAAACTCGGATATTGAGCCAATAATAAAAGTAGAAAGGAAAAGGACATAGCTAGGTGTCCGGACGTCGAACGTTTCAGTACTCTGTCAGTTTTGTGCCTAGTTGTTGCACTTTCTGACTGTATATAGTATGTAGTTACAGTGGTGGAGAGTTACTCCTTACTCGTTTCCATAAGTCCTTTTTCCTTTCTCTTTGAAGTAAGATTAATACTTACTCTGTTATTTGCCTTTACCCACAATTATTTTTGTTATGGAGATCAACGCCACAAGGAGAAGGAAAGTGTTGCCATGGGCAACCAACTCGCTCCTCGAATTGCTATTGTCTTCATGCACTGCGTCGAGACTCGTATGTTGGAGACTGCCATCCTCCAGCCATCCCTCTATGCAAGGTACATCTGTAGTATCCCTGCCTGGCTAATACGGAAGTAGTACGGAACTAATACGGAACTTAACCTGATGGACATTTAGTGTATCTCCGTATGTAAACGTATGGCGTCTGCTGCATAAAAGCTGCTGCGCATTTCTGTTTTGAGGAGATTAGATTTTATAACAACGACAAAGCTAACTCAAAGAAGAAGTAGTCAACCTCTAGGTGTGCACCGGAGAGAAAGTTATTTATTTGCCGCTTCTTCTTTTACTAATAATTATATCCCAGGTGTGTACCTGAGAGAAGAGAAGAATAAAACTAACTCTTGTTGATTACACCGCGCCCACCACTCGGCTACCTGTTACATTGGTCGCAGCGGTGTGTATTTTTTAATAAAACAACGTGATTCGACCCCCAGAACCCCATGGCTCAACCCGCTGCAGCTCCCTGCGATGATTCAAGATGAGAATCATGTTTCTTGCCTTCCTGGGCCTGGCCCTGCTTATTGGCCTTCAGCACAGTCAGGGTGCTAGCGTGAATCACCCTTTTCTCCGCACGGCACACACTGGAGACTCCGATGGCGATTCCAAGCGACCCGCTACCTACATGTATACTACCGGTGGTGATGGCGAAGCTGATGAGGACGACAACAGGCAGGCTGCTGCCCAAGACAAGGAGGATATTCCCGAAGATCAGCAGCGTTTGATTTTCGCCGGCACGCAGTCGAAAGCAGGAGCCCACTCTTCACTTGGTACTTCGCCTCCGTGGTGGGATGCAGATTTTCGTCAACAATCTTCCTGGCTAGACCATCACTCTTTACGTCGCGCAAAGCGATGCTATCGACAATGTGAAGACAACGATTCAAGACGAGGAGGGAGGTCATTTGTCTGATGCCGAGCTAGCCGCTCTGAGTGACCGGCTCAACCAAGATGAAGATAAAACCTGGCTTGCCCTCCACCGTGGCTCCAGCCCCCGCCGTGGTTACTAACGCTGATTCCAGGTATGGCATTTTTCCTGACTTCCTTCAGTCTCCCTATTCTCTTCAGTCTTACTTTATGCGAGTGTGTGAATCCAGTTTTGTTTGGTAGGCGTCTGATCATGGTGAGCCACGGTTTACCTCAGTAACCTTGTGAGAGAAGTGTGTGAGAATCCCCTTTTACACTCGGGGTGTGTACCGGAGTAAGTTCCCACGATGCAGTGCATTTTTTTGTAATTGTGAATTTCCTGGCAGTTTGAGCCCACGATGTGCAGAAATTTGGCTGTCTTTCACGTCCTGTTTGGATGAACATTCTTTCCCTTTTGACCCCAGGGATCGTGTGAACCTGGTGTGCTTTTACTTCTATGTTATGATTTGTTATCAGTTCATTTCTTCTGTCTACTCTAAACGTTATCATTTCCGATATAATTTGCCATTTTCCGGTTGACGCTGAGTACATAACTTTGTTCGCTATTTTTGAAAATCACGAGGGCGTGATTATCTGTAGGAAGGGAGGGTGTAGTATCCCTGCCCGACCAGTACGGAAGCAGTACGGAACTAATACGGAACTTTGCCTGATGTATATTTAGTGTATCTCCGTATGTAAGCGTACGGCGTCTGCTGCATATAAACTGCTGCGCATTTCTGTTTTGAGGAGATTTGATTTTATAGCAACGACAAAGCTAACTCGAAGAAGTAGTAGTCAACCTCTAGGTGTGCACCGGAGAGAAAGTTATTTATCTGCCGCTTCTTCTTTTACTAATAATTATACCTGAGAGAAGAGAAGAATAAAACTCTTCTTGATTACACGGCGCCTACCACTCGGCTACCTGTTACACATCGATGATACAATTATTATAATTCGGATCTGTGGCTCCACTGCTCTCTGGGTATTCATTGCCCACTACAATCGCCAGCACCCCAAAATCAAGTTCACTTATGATAGCAGTGAAAATGGACCCGTTCCATTTCTTGACGTTCGCGTTGAGGTTACCCCTAAAGGCACCATTACTAACCGACTGCTCAGGAAGCCTAGTAACGATGGCGTCAAAGTAAACTTTTATTCCCATAGCTATGCAGAAGACGTTACTTCAGTAACGTCTGGCGCTAGCCAGGGTCCACACAGCTTTAATTTGGTGTTTGTTTGTGTTTTTGTGTCACGCCTGGCGCTATCCCGTATCTGTCCCGTACCGTACCACCAAACACAGCTGGCCGCACTACTAGTATTCAAATAGGGCTTTCAAACGCAAGATCATAACGTGAAGCAACTTGGAAGAATGAGTATGAGTGCGAAGTGTATGGGGGAATGCATGTAGGGCGATAGTGCGGGTTCGAATCCCAGGTAATGCCTTAAAAAATAGGAAAATTGAAAACTTTATAAACATCCCTATGCTTTTTTTGCCGTCATCAAGGCGGTAGATTATGTCGTTTTACCCTCGACCGTACCTGTCCCGTACCTGTCCCGTACCTGTCCCGTACCAAACCGTACAATCAAAGACGGCTGGCCACAAGGCATAACCGTATTCAAATAGGGCTTTCAAATAAAAGATCATAACGTGAAGCAACTTTGAAGAATTAGTATGTATGTGAAGTGTATCGGGGATGCATGCAGGGTGATAGTGCGGGTTCGAATCGCAGGTTATGTCTAAAAACAAAAAGTAGAAATTTATAAGAATTTATAATAATACAAATAACCTACGTGGAGATAATAATTTTAATATAGCTTTTTTCCCACTGATGATAGGAACGAGAAAATCGATTCTGGGTTTTCAATAATATTTTTGTTATAAAATACACAGTAATACATGTCAAACAAGTAACGTAGTTGCGTGATGTCTGCGGCCTTCATTCCTATTCATAGATTTATTAAAATTTATAATATCCCTATACTTTTTATGCCTTTATGCTTTAGGGTTTATCGGGTGTTAGCAGCCGTCGTGAGTTCCCTTCGGGAACGGACACGATAATTTAATTTCTTACTTATGCTTATTTTGTCTAGGTGATCAAGGCAAAAAGGCATAGCGCAGAGCCCTGAGCTTCCAAGCTCTCTCGTTCTCAAGTGCTTCGCCCTGTCAAGTATGCGGTCGGTAAGCAGCACTTCGTCACTGCTCGAAAAAATTCATCCTCACTGGCAGAAGCCTGTGAGAGTCTCCGTATGACAGATTGCTGTTAAGCAACAACTATCCCGAGGCAATCACAAAAGAGATTGTCGGAAAGGTTGCCACACTGCCCAGCGACATGAGCCACCCATTTAAAAAAGAGTCCGCTATACTTCAACTACCCTTTCGCACAGAAGACATTCAGCGGACGGCGAAGCATCCAGTCGAGCGCTCGGGATTCCCGGTCAATGTTGTGTCTGAACACACTCCCAACCTCAAGGATGCCCTTGTGAAGTCAGCGCTGAATCAAATAAAATGCAGCGCGACACTAGAACGAGTGACGCGCCGAGACCAGCGGAGGTGAGGAAGACCGGTCACCCCTTCCATCTCATGTTCCTTTGTTTTGCCGAGCTGTATGTGTGATCCCCCCGGCATTATCTGAAGTGTGCACTGTGTCGCAAGCGCTATGTTGTGGAGACCATCAGGGTTGCACGAGACCGTTTCGAGTAGCACCACTACGAAGCACGTCACAGGATGCTCGACAAACCGTGGGGTAAACACATGGCTACTGATCACCAGCAGCACGGAATCATCAAGAGCACAGACGTGATTTTCATTGAGGCCAAAGGCTCTGGAAACACGGATGGCCAGATGTCAGAAGAAAAATCAGGGAGTCCATCGAGATTCAAGAGCGTCGTCCGGAAATCAAGATCTCCTTCGGATGGCCATTGAAGGCGCTAGCACCCTCAAAAAGAAGTTGCTAAATCTTGCTGTGTCTCTACAGAGGTGTACACACTATTATTGTGATGTACACCTTCGGGCACACATTTCCTGCACTTTATCTGCTGAGCTGCGCCGTACCCACTCTTTCAGCGCATTTCTCTTTGTCTGTTGTACATGCAAATTCATACACTCAATTTCATAGCGCTATCGTGTGTTTCGTTTGCTTTTAACATGGAGATATATACGCATAAAGCTTGCCTTTGTTATAAAAGGCCAGGTTCGCTGCTTGTTAACCCTTTGTGTACGGACTGTACAACTTTCGATCCCCTGGGGTCGAAACTTTTCAAATTGTCAATCGATCGTAACTCAGTCATCTCTGGGTTATTTCTAAAAAATAAAATATGTAGGTCAAAGAGAAAACTCCCTGCTGTCCATTGAAACAATCGCGGACGCACTCCGAAGTGCGGTTCCAGAGGTACGAAGCTCGAAAGTCAAATCGCGGTAATTGTCCCTCAATAGCCGCGTGCGCAAATTTCAGTGAGGGATTTCCCCATAATTCTTGCCATGCGGTGACGTAGAAACACGTTCAAAATGTGTAAAACTTAGTTTTAACAAGCAAGGAGAGCGAAATGGCTGATACAAGACGACTTCTGTCGGAATATTGGCGTTGCAACTAAGACGCTGGGTTGTAGCGCTGGCGTTTTGACCTTTGTGGTGGCAAGTGTGGGCTCAATGTGTTTCTCTTGCGACGAGCTTTCCAGGAAGCCCAAGATTGAAAAAATCGTCAAAAGGAGACCAAAGTTATGACCCGAATTTTGGAATTGGAGGTGAGTCGAGATCAAATTCAGTCTGCGTACATTTTTCCGTACATAAAGGGTTAAGTGTTCTGACGATAGGTGACAGGCCCAAAACGTCAACAATTTTCTCGACGTCAATAATAAAAGAATTTGCATCCAGCGCATGCGCCAAGAGTAAATTGCAACCAAATAGAGCGGTTGTCAGTTGACTAACCTCCTTTTGCTAACATTGCTGACAAGAAATCAGATCTTTAGTCTTTACTTACCAGAACAGGGGCGAACACAGGCTGGAGCTGGTTCAGACCAATTTCCACCTCTCAAGCATACCGTTGTTGTTAGATCCATAGTTTTGTACCCGTCAGAACAAGAGTACGTTCTTCGTATGCCGATGACTTCCGTCCCTGTGTCTATCCGCCCGTTGGCTGGAGCGAATAATTTAGGGCATGAGTTTGTGCCGTCTGTAAATTAAAATACATTGGCAGCAGAAAGTGTGTGTGAAGATTTAGCGGCCAGAAAAGGTTCCAATTTGCACATTGTTTCGGGGATGATTTGCTAAGAAGTCCGCCCCAAATGTCCGAAAATATTGTCAAACGAGAGAGCTTGAAAGCTCAGGGCTTTTTTGCCTAGATCTTCGTGCATCATGGGATGACAATAAGCCGAGTGTTGAGATGGACCTAAAGGAACAGCGATCTCTGCTAGGCGAATGATGTCCGATGTAAGCTATCTAAGCCGTTTTGCAAAATGGAACTGATTCTGAGTAGCCGATTACTTTCGTGTGCATCGTGCTGCTCTTGTCTGCGCAGTGTGACAAGAAGATTTATTTTTCTGCGGCGTGATATCAACCAGAAACACCCACCCGTCGCTCTCAAAATCAACTCGAAATATAGTAACCTTACTAACCGATATCGGGATGAAATGAGCTGCCAAGGGAGCTTTGGCGACATAAAACAAAAATGACAGTTAAGCGACTATATTGATGACCCGGACCAAGTAGAGAAAGCTGCGTCCCCCAAACTTCCATGTATTCCGAATATCTCAACACTCTATGGAAACCTCGGCCATGTAAAGAGAGATTGATGTCAGAATCACCACGTCTGATATGAAAACTAGTAAATGGCGATATTGAATTTGTAGGGCATGACGGTGCCCAAAATGCCAGTCCAGAGCAAGAGGAATGTATAGTACTTCGAAAGACTGTCTGGTGAAAGTAAAGTGCAGGAGATGCATTTAATTATAGGATTCTGTAGTAGTGAATTTGTCAGGGGTGAAACAATTATTTTGTTTTACATGCAGAGGTATATTTACGCTGATAGAGACATATTGGCAATGTGTTCTTATACCTGCCATGTTCGTGTAACAATCCCCCCCCCCCCCCCCCCCCCGACGCCGTTCCTTTTAATTTATTGGGCATTATCTGATGATAATGCAATTTAGCAGAAGGTCAAATTAATTGACCTCCACCATCTGCATAGAATGGGTAGTGATTTCTGTCAATATTTTGAGCGGTTATCTCACACTCACCAGTACACACTGGGTTGCTAGACCAATTGCCGTTCGCTAAGCACACTGCTGTCTTATCACTGCCCAGCTCATATCCAAGATTGCAGGTCGCCGTTCGCACACTTCCGATAGTGTTCTCTCCATCCGAGACCTTTCCATTGGACACTTGCAGTAAGCCATACTGCACAACTCCTGCAACAATAGCCATGACAGGAACATTTTTTGTGACACTAACAGCCAACCGTAGGTTGGCTCCACCATTTGAGTTTGTTTATACTTCCTCCGTATACAAAACTTCGTGACTTTTTTTCAAAGGTGTGTTTGAGCAAGAACCCGGTCAATGAACCGCACCAAAGGCTGTCATCGACAACTCACATTCATTTCGAGGTAAGTTTGGTTGATCCCGACCAGATCCTCCAAGGAAGCCATGCGTTTGAGGACATTCGCGACGGGAACTCATGAGTCAAGCCAAACCATTACTTACTTCCTCGAAACTGACACAGGTGCACCCAAGAAGACGAAACAAAACAACAGCACATCATCTCATGGAGTTAGTTCGAACTGATCGCCATGGCGGAGAGAAAGAGTCTAAGAAGTATAGCTGCTAAAGTTGTGAAAACGAAAACTGCCCCTACGATGACCAAAGCGAAGCGCGCGGGTCGAAAAGACATCAAAACACCTGCAAGGAAAGATGTCACACTTCGCGCGGCGGCAATCACGCGCGGCGGTCGTCTTACAAAAGCAGCCTTCTCCCAGCTGCAGGAGGACTTCCCGGACCAAAATCTGAAGCCTAACTTTGTTCGAAAGCAACTGAAGTGGTACAAAGAGCAAGAATACGGTGGCGTACCAACATCTGCTATGGAATGGGGCCGCAAAAGAAAGCACTGCGGAAGAGAGGCAATAAAGTTTACGGAGAGTATCGCGCAAGATTTGATCGATATCAACAATCGGCATTGGGGCCAGCTATCATTCAAGCGCTTAGCTGGAAAGTTGGCGGAGCGCGGCACCAAAGTAACAGCCATGACAATTCGCAAATGGTGCAAAGAACTGGGAATGGTGAAGCGGAGGCGGTATATCAAGCCGAAGCTGACGGCAACTCACCGGATAAATCGCCTGCAGTTCGTGTTGGGCCAGATCGACCGCTCCGCCAGACGATTCACCAACCTGGAGAACGTTGTACATGCTGACGAGAAGTGGTTTTTTCTCATGAAGGATGGCCAGGTGTGCCGCGTCTTTCCTGACAAGGACGGCAAATACAAACTGCCGGCATCGCCGAAACTCTACCATAAGTCCCGCTGTCCGAAGGTCATGCTCTTGGCTGCTTGCGCAAAGCCAAGAGACGAGTACGGCTACGACGGACGTGTCGGGATTTGGAGCTTCACACTAGAGATTCTGGCCAAGAGGAGCGACATCAGAACTGGAACAATCATGGGAGAAACTCTCATCCTTGAAGACGTGACAGTGAACGCCGAAACGTATCGCCAGAAAATAATCTCCAAGGACGGCGTGTACGACGAGATGAGGAAGCGCATGTGGTGGTTTCACGCTGAAGCACGGTACAAGATCGTCGGCGGTGTACGAAAGCCATGCGGGGAGCTCGTGGCTGGAAAGTGGAAATTCCACAAGTCACGCGGCACTCGCTGCCCAGAAGCTGGCCAGGCCCTGTACCTACAGCATGACGGCGCGCGGCCACATACACAGCATGTGAACACGAAGCTGTTCCGCTCGCACGGCAAGATGAAAGGGTTCAGCATTTCAGTCGTCGTGCAACCAGCGCAGAGCCCCGACCTGAATGTTGACGACCTGGCTTTCTTTGCCTCTCTTCAATCAGACGTCTCCCTTGTCGCCAAGGAGAATCGCCGGGACCTCCTCGAAGCAGTTGTCAAGTGCTGGGAGGAGTATCCTGCCGAGAAAATGCGCAGCGTGTGGATGTGTCTGTACGGCTCGTTTCACGGGATCATGGAGTGCGCGGGTGGGAACGAATACAGTCGACACCGAGGCATACGGAGCTCCGAAGATGAAGACGATGTAGCCAAAGTCCAGCGTCGTTTCCTCACTGCAGCTGACAAGAAGCTGAAGGAAATGCAAGCGCGAGCAGCGGCTGTTGACGATGCGGAGTCAGCGTCATCAGGTGAAAGTGACACGAGCGACGAAGACGCTGGATGAACTCCATCTCATTCATCTGAGTTGCTTTTTTTATTTGTATATAGCTTGTACATAGGCGAGACAATGTCATGAGTGTTATTCCAACTCAAACTGAACGATTCCAGAGCTGTGCGGATTCTTCAAAAAAAGTCACGAAGTTTTTGTATACGGAGGAAGTACTGCATTACTGGGGAACTGTTTGTGCATTGGGGAGTCAGGGTTCAAGTCATTTGTGATTTGTGGTTCTATCCTTCGAACTGCTACGAGCCAGCATGGCTGCAGTTGACAAGTCTAAATATTTCCTACCAAGCCTAGGACCGGTTGTTTTCATCAAGGAGTATAGATGCCAGAGACAAATGGCTGCAAGGATTTGAAACAGTGTATTTCTTGGGAAACCCTGCCTAATAATGTGTATGCTGGGTTAGTTGATGTGGCATATCATGCTTTTTCTGTCATTTTCGTTTTTTTGTCAATGTAGAAACATAGTCAAAGAGTGGCCAGAACAACTGTTGATAGATATAGTATGCTCCGAGTAGAAACAGTTCAAGTACAAGATACACAACACTTACTATTGCAAGATGGTGTGGAAGACCACTCCGCACCGGGAAGACACGTGACCATTGAGTTACCGGAAAGCTCGAAGCCGGCATTACATGTGATGTTGCGAACACTGGTCACTGTGTTTGAGCTGCCTGCCAATACTGCGTTATTAACAGTGAGCGTGGGACATTCTGCCACTCCTGTAACACAGCAGAATAAGAAGAAACACCATCCACATTGCGAATAACGAACACGGACCAGGGCCAAGAAGGAAGTTGTCCTTTATGAGCATTCAAAGTGTGATCTGTTTGTTGAATCATGTTAGACATCTTCAGTGAAGTTTAAAGTTACTGGCCGACCTGTTTGCACTGAAGTCTAACGAAGGACAAGGCATTTAGGGCGGGGTTCCACTGCGGCTCCGCTGCTCCGCTGCTCGTCTTTCGAAGCTTTAAACGTCATCATTACCATAGTGACCGCGGCTCGAGCTGGAGCAGGGAGTCCGCGGCTCACCGCGAGCTTTTGCTACGATTCTTGACCAAAAACTGCGAGCCGCGGTCGCGGCTTGACCTGTTTCCCGTATTTTTCATTGTTTTGTACGCCAGAATTTTAAAATTCAAATTTTAATTCGTGGCGCAGGCCAGAACACGATGATTTTTTTGATTTCGCGCGCGCGCGCGCGCACGCGCAGGCAGGTGAAACTTCATCAAAAAGTGTGGAGCACGACCGCGGTACCGCGAATGGCGAGTGTCAGTGGAACCGCGCTGCTCCGCTGCATGCAGCCAAGTGCCGCTGAGCAGCGGAGCCGCAGTGGAACCCGGCCCTAAGACAGGCTCAAAGCGTCTCGTTCAGAATGCTTTAGCTCTGATAGACACTGCGAGTTTTTGACGAATGCAGACAACATTGACAGGAACTGGAAAGAGTGGTCAACCAAGCTGATTCGTAATACTCAAAGTATATGCGGTGTTGAGCATTGTCAGCACACTGGGTACATCCTCCGGTACCCAAAGCATTTCAACAATTAATTTGCTGTAGCCTAGTGCCGCACCACCAATAATGGCGAATGGCTTTCTACTTCCTGAAAAGCTACAGCAAGGAAATGGATGATCAAGAAGATGTGTTTCGCTATGTTGGAAACCAGCTTAGAGCCAAACAAATCTAATAATTATAAGCTTGGCTGTGTATGGGCTAAAGTATAATGTCTGCTGGTATATCCTGAATGTGCTTGAAGACACATGAGTTGCGGTTACATCTAGAACAGTTGAAAGTATATGAGTTGTTGGTACACCTGAGGGTCGCTATCCCACCCGCACGAAACTTGTAGTCACGAAGTACAAACATCTACCATGTTATAATTGCACGAACGGTTTGTTGCATCGCTGACAGTTTTCTGTCACGACATGCATACAATGTATGGACAAACAATGAACAGCAAACTTATGATACGCTGGCAGGTTGCTAGCGGGTTTTCACACAAGAAGTGGACCGTGACTTTAGCAAAGGATATTAGAAGTTCCAATGTAGATGGGCACGTTTCACAACGAGAAAATAGCAAACACTTACGATTGCACACAGGAGTTGAAGACCAAGCCACGGTGGGTAGACATATGACCATTGAGTTTCCCGAGAGGTCAAAGTTTGCATTACATGTGATGCTGCGGAGGCTGTTCACTGTATTGGAGCCCCCTGACACGATTCCGTTGCTAACAGTTAACAGTGGACATTGAAGCACTCCTGAAAGGCAAGAGACCAAGAGAATGTACGGTCTATCATAATGGATATGGGCCATTGATCGCACAAAACACATCGGTTTTAAGTTTATTCACAAGATTTCCAAAAATATTGTAACCACTCACAGACTCCATTGCAGCCACATACACATTGAAAAGGGTAGGTCAACTCCAAAATAGGGTCTCTGCTGCATATGTCTCTAAAAATAACATTTACTTGGTCCGACTTAAAAATGTGCGTTTCACTTTGAACGTCAACCAAACAAATTCAAATAATCTCAGGACGGATAAAACTTTCCAACTACCTAACAATATCCTTCAGTTGTCAATTTGTGATGTTGAAGAAGAAATGGCTCCAACTCCAACGGACGCAGCGGCTCAGGATCCTAGTCGACTCGAGCATTTTGCGACCAAATTTTGTCGTCAGAGGATTCCTGTTGCTTCTCGTGCAACACAGAGAAGGCCTGGTGCTGAAATCAACACCCCGCTGCGATGGGGGATTGTCACGGAGTACCAAAACCTCCTGGACGATCGTTCTCGAGTGCCTCCTGGCGGATGGAAATCGCTGCAATCGCTGTTTCCTAGGCAGAATTTCAGCAAACGCATCATCCAGAAGCTCGTGCAGAAAGCAGCAGCATCGCTCCGTCAGTTTGCTGATCTCTGTCGCAGTCGTTCACGATGTGGCGGCCGACGAATCAAGATCACAGAAGAGATCGTCGAGAAGTTGATCGGAATATATAACCGGCCTTGAGGTCGACTTTCAGGCGACAACCTGCCTGGAAAACTGAAGCGCAGAAAGGGGGAATTATCTGGCAGATACTGTGCGGAGTCCTCGGACCCCGCGCTAAGCCGCGATCGCGATGCGTCACAAGATCGCCAGTCTCCGGGGCCAGTGCAGTGGATTCGTGAAACAGGCAGGGAAGAGCACGCATGGTCTGACTGCATGACATGTCGACACAGCTCAGACTCAGTATGCGCGCGGTTCACGGTGGTCAGAAGTGATTTTTTATGCGTGGTGGTTTACGGTTCACCTCTTTTGAAGGTGTCGTGCGAGCTTCAGGCGAAAACACCTACAGCCACTATTTTGGTAGTCGTACTGCACGAGGAGGAGGTGAAGTCGATCGTGTAAATCGTGCCTATGGAGTGAAAAAATCAAAGAAGCGCATTGTAGCTTGGAGGAGATGAAAAAAATGGCGACGTTTTGCAGGTTGACGCACTTGCAGATGCGCCCTGTGACACCAGCAGCGATGAAAACTAAAAGGTCAGGCCAAGAAACGACACAGTAGTTATCTATCTACCGTCTCTTGGTTGATTTTTTAGTACAGGTGCTCGTTTGTACATATGCTTGAGTTTTGAAGTGAAGCGCACATTTTAATAAGTCGGACCAAGTATATTAATTTTTCCCCGAAACACTGTGTATTGAGCAGGGAGTGGTCCTTTCTTTCAGGTTTGCCGAGCGAAAGGTGCGACGTGCTCCTCGTGTGCTCCGGATGGCAGTCGTGAGTCAGTGAATTGTCAAGTTCGGCAAGAAGCGTGTGCTCCTCGTTGGAGCAACCATCTTCATGACTAATACCGCCGAAGTCGCAACTTCTAAGTTTGAAAAATATGATACATGGGTATTTCTCACACACAAAAATAGCAAATACTTACGATTGCAAACTGGCAAGGTAGTCCACTCCCCATTGGGTAGACATGCCACCAACGAGTGACCCGAAATCTCAAAGCCGACATTGCATGTGACGTTGCGAATACTGTTAACTCTAGTTGAGCCTCCTGACACAACAGCATTATTAACAATTAGCAGAGGGCATTCTGGGACTCCTGTGACACAAAAAAAGAACATACAACATATTCTGCGAGTGCCAACCCTCAAACCGGTAGGAAAGAGTGGTTTTTATTCACGAGCATTGGCTTGGTGTAAAGCATGCAGTCATATGGGGAATGAGTTATAAAATAGTGTGTCCATTATCACACTACGTTCATTGATTCACTGTACGAAAATTCCAAAATGGGTGGTTGTGCCATCCCGAACGCACAGTTCTTGCCCTGCACTCGTTGTCACATTCTTGTGTGATATGCTTTTTCTTCTGTTTTTATGTATTTTTATTTTTATTATAACCCCACCCCAGCCCCACCGCACCCTGCCACATCTACCCATTCCCTTCCTTCTGCTCCCCTTTTCACCCCGTGTAGGATTCCGACCTCAAAAACTCTTTGTACCGTTGTCTGGTGACAGCCTAAGCGTCACTGACGTCTTCTTGTTACCTCTGGATAGTCAAAGAAGATAAGTATGTTCCCTACACCCAACGTTTGTGTCAACAAAGGCGACTGAAATGTAGAATTTAGGCGAGACCAAAAGTCCCGGGTCCTCCCGCACGACAATCGAGCCAACGCCATTTATTTTTGATTTTTAATGAATAACCATGCAAAGGTAACATTAACCGATTTCCGTATATGGGCCATCCAAAGCAATGACAGACCTAAGGGGTCAAATTTGGGAAAAAAATTTTTTGATTGGAATTTGTTTATATGGACTTATTGAACCTCTGTACTAAATTTCTGACTGATACGACACATAAATCTTGCTTAAAATCACTTTATTATGTCTTGGGGTCCATATTCTACTATCGTAAACAGTATTTTCATCTTTCACTGTCGTTTGTTCCACATACACGATGTTCTCTAAGCCCAGGTTGCTTCTTCGCCTTGGCTAAGGTAGGGCAGTACTTCCTTGTTGAGGTAGGAGCAGCGCTGTTGTCACGATCCACTGGGCGCAAGGATGGCAGGGCGACCAGCTGGAACGCCAGCATTGGCTTTCAATAAGTTTTTCAGGACCATCGCTTAACTCGCGCACCCACACTATAATTATACAAAGAATGCAGAGTTCGGGGCAGTTGTGACTTTTTGAGCTCTGCAAATTTTTAAGCCCAACCGGCACTAGGCCGGTCCGGAGGTGGGCATAACAGGCCCCTTGATGTGACAATGTCGTCTGAGGAGTCACCCACCGCACCAGCAGATGTAGACCTTGCTGTGATGGACAATCAGGAGATCCGGTATCTCGCCAAGAGTCACAGACTAGAACACTCGGGACTTTCCCGTACCTAGATAATCAAGCTTCTTCGCGACAATGGTATTGGTTCGTCGACAAACTCAGCAGGTCAGTCTGACAAAGTGCGCGATGTTGTTCAGCAGGCATTGGCCGATATTGCAAAAAAATGTAAAAGAATTGGCCGCCAATGTAGCCCTAATTTCTGCCTTGCAGTTGGAGGTGTCGTCCCTTCGAGGAGAATTGGCGGCTCTCAAAGAAAGGAACTCTGATCATGACCCTGTACAAACTAGCACAACTGAACCTCAACGCGTACGTGTACAACCGCCTGCTGACAGCGTCAGGTTGTACAGTGCCGCGGCACGTGCACAGTCGTCACAAGTGCGAGCACGGGATAACACACGGGGAGGCCCCAGCCAGCAGGCCAGTACTACACGACCCCTAACAAGTCACCCACGCACTCAGGTCACGTCGTACTATGAAAACCGGCCCAAGCGCTCTGATCAACTACAAGGAGGATCACGTACAAAATGTTGCGCTTTGTATGTGGGCAATGTCAATAGTGGGTGCACATCAGAATCGATTGCCAAATGGTGTGAACGCCGAAATATACCTGTCATCAAGCGCTCCGTATCTGAGACAAAGTACTTCGGGTTGGCCTTTGCTCACGTAATTCTGCCAATACAACACAAAGCTACTGTTCTGGAACCGGAATTCTGGCCTTCAAACGTCAGAGTTCGAGAATGGCGCTTCAAGGCTGACAGTGTAGCAACTGGTCGAGCTGCAGAGGAGCACTAAATGTTCTGTTTAAATCCTCACGCAGCCCCCTTTCAACCCTTAAACCCTCATGCACCTATCTTTCAGCCACGAAATATTTGCCCCACTGTAAATCCCCTACAGCATGAATTTATTAAAAGTAACCTCAGGATTCCAGGAATCCTGAGGAATAGGATTCCTAAATGTTTGCCATCTTCTCAATAAAAAGCATGAAATTGAAGATTATATTCTTTCCCATAAAGTTGATATAATGATGCTGGCAGAGACTTTCTTAACAACCTCCGTTTCCGATGACATCCTACGCATACAGAACTACACCCTGGTCAGACGCGACAGGCCAACTCATGGCGGAGGCTTTGCAGCATATGTAAGAGATCATCCCCGAGCCCGAATTGTGAAGGCTGACACCCAGGTGGAAATGCTCATTTTAGAGGTCAGCGGGCAGCTTTCCAAGGTTCTCCTTGGTGGTGTGTACCGTCCTCCAGGCACTCCTGTGCAATTCTGGCAAGACTTGACGAATGTGTAATGGGTAGCCGAGTGGTAGGCGCGGTGAAATCAACAAGAATTACTTTTATTCTACTTTCAGGTACACACCTGAGATATAATTGTTAGTGAAAGAGGAAGCGGCAAAATAAATAACTTTCTCTCCGGTGCTCACCTAGAGGTTGAATCCTTCTTCTTCGAGTTAGCTTTCATTGCTATCCAATCTAATCTAATCTAATTAAAACAGAAAAAGCGCAGCTGCTTTTATGCAGCAAACGCCGTACGCTTATATGCGAAGATACACTAAAATTAATATACATAAGGTCGCTCCGTATTGCTTCCGTATTACTTCCGTATTACTTCCGTATCAGCCAGGCAGGGATACTACAAATGCACTAGACAATGTCATCTCCACACTTCCCACGTCACCTCTGGTCCTTGTTGGAGACTTCAACGTCGATGTAAGCTCCCGCGACAGCCCCCAGCTAAACAGCTTGCTGCACCTGTGTAATTATTTCGACATCAAGAACCAAGTGGACAGTCTTACCAGAGTTGGACCCCAAGGCAGCCAAACAATCCTGGATCTCGCTCTGGTCGGAGACGATCATGTGAACTCTTGTGTCGTAGTACCTTGTACAATCAGTGACCACTTCGCTCTGGCACTTGATTTGCGACTCATAACGTCCTGCACACCGGCCGTGCGACGTGGCCGTAACATTACAAGAATTGATATGGGTCAATTTGCACACCACCTTCTAAATAGCGATCTAGAGAACTTCTGCTTTGCGCGGATGGAAGATGAAATGTGGGATATGTGGCTGGAGAAACTTGTCGCTGCCTTGAACACTCATGCTCCTATTCGTCTACACCTCCCAAGAGCTCCTACCCGGAAATCCTTCCCCTGGAAGACGCCAGCTCTACATTACCTAGTCCAGCGACGTGACGCGGCCCATCGACGGTGGAAAGCATCACCTGCAGACCCAGCTCTACGCAATGTCTTCACTTCTGCCCGAGACGAAGCCAAGCGTACGTCACGACATCTCCGAGCCACCTACTTTAGGGACCTTCTTGCTGCTAGTCAGGCCAACGCACGAAAAGCCTGGTAGACCATCAACTACCTCAGCGGTCGTAACAAGTCCTCAGCTCCACCAGCCGTCAGTGTCTCACAGCTCAGTGACCAATTCCGCGGTGCTGTGTCAGACCCAACTAGACCACTACGTCTCTCAGCCCCATTTGGTCCCACGTAGAAGGAATGCCTCGAAGAATTTGCTCCAGCAAGTGTGCAAGAGATCGCTAAGCTGCTCTCCAACATCGACGTGCGCAAAGCTGCAGGCAGCGACCAGGTTCCAGCTGCAATCCCCACACACTGTTCTCCTGTCCTTGCACCGTCCCTCACCATACTAACCAATGCATCTCTGGCTTCTGGTGTTGTTCCTGCATCTATGAAGATTGCGGATGTTCGTCCCCTCTTCAAGTCAGGCGACAAAGCTGTCGCTAAGAACTATAGACCAATATGAGCCGTCAGATGCGAAAAGGGTGCTTATGGCATCACAGAGCAAATAGAGTAAAGTGCGTCAGAGTGACAGGCTGTCAAGTACCTGTCACATGCATGAGTGAATCTTGATGTGACGTCATTATTTCGATCATTGCGGGGGATATGGATGATGTGTGAGTGTGCATCCCCGGCCCGGCGCTGGTATGTACACTAGCGCACTGCTGAGATTCCCAGCTTTTCGTAGATACTTCAACCGGCCTGAAACTCCAAAGCACGGCGGATTTACATACAAAAGAAACTGCCTTTTTTTGTGGCGCAGTTCTCACGAGCTCCGTTCTGATTCTGAACGAAATTCTTTTGTCTCCTGACCTAAATTGACGATATCTTCATGAAGGGTTTGGATTTTTGAGTCCGGTTTTTTGGAGGTGAAGCATAAAAGCCTATAGAGTTTGCTTGAGTCCTTATCTCAATTTGACCAAAATATGCCAGAAGCACCCTTTTCGCATCTGACGGCTCATATCGTTATTGCCAATAGTTTCCAAAGTCCTAGAACGGGTAGTCCACACGAGACTCTGTAAGTTCCTCTCTGGAAATTCCTTGTTCCCCGCAAACCAGTTCGCATATCGCCCACTTCACTCCACAGAACATGCCCTAACATTGGCTGTAGACAGATACTTGGAGGCAGCGGATCAGCAGCGCCATACAGGTCTTGTACTTGTCAATATGAGCAAGGCCTTCGATAAGGTCAAACACCAAATTTTGGTTACAGATCTATTTCAGCTTGGTATTACCTCAACGGCGCTCATTTGGTTCATGAGCTACCTAACTGACCGCCGTCAGCGAGTCGTCCTGAGCAATGGCCAGTCGTCCGCCCTCTCTCCCTGTGAGTGTGGTGTTCCTCAGGGAAGTGTGCTGGGTCCTCTTTTGTTCTCCATCTACACAATGGAAATAGAACAGATCACAGCTCCAGCCCACTCACAGCTATTTGCTGATGATATCCTGCTAGACGCCATCAGTCAATCCGTCGAATTCTTGAATTTAACCCTCTCCCGTTCGATCTCCAACCTGGCCAACTTTCTGGAAGAAAGAGGCTTAATACTAAATCCCTCCAAACCCACGTCCTAGCCCTTCATGCGTCTCGCAGGCAGCCCTTGTTACTTAACATAGAATGCAATGGAAATCCCCTAGCTCAGACCACAATAGCTCGATATCTAGGTCTACATCTCGACACCCAGCTTCGGTGGGAGACTCAAGTTGCAACTATTACACGGAAGACTTCCCAGAAACTGACGGTGCTGCGAGCCATTCGCTCCTGCTTAACTGAGCAACAAGCCCTGCTATTTTACAGATCGTTAATACTACCGGACATGTTGTATGGATCTAATGCCTTCTTCTCGGTTCTCTCTGCGCACCAACGGCATCAGCTTTCGGTCCTCGACAAGCGATGTATCCGCTGCGTTGCCAACCAGCCATTCCCCTCCCAAACAGATCCATCTACACACGTCTAGGCCTCATCCCCATCATCCAAAACGCCCACTGTAAACTCCGCCTCCTCATGCTTCGTATCCACACCGCCAGAATTAGTAATCTCCTGTCCAAGCGCCTACGTCGCCAGACTGAAGGCGTCACTCGGATCAACGATCCAAATGCGTATGTTTTCCCTGCCACCAGGCGAGTCTCTGGTGACTGTCGGCCGCTCGTTTCTGCTGTTAGATTATGGAACGCCCTGCCCCAAGAGTTCAAGTCCCTCGCCTGCCATAGATCATTCAAGAGACTTTTAAAGGTATATTTTTATGGTTAGCCAGCATCTAGGCTTGGACTTGGAGTCGTGACTCAACTGTGCTTTCTTCTTCTTCATTTTTCTTTTTTTCCCTTTCTCTTTTTCTTTTTGAGTATTTGCAGTCTGTCTTTTCTGTATTTTCTCTCTTTCGTGGAGGCTTGCTTGTTTTATCCTTGGCGCTCGGCCGTTACTTTATCGCCATCATAATATTGGGCACCATTGCCCGTTTGGTCTGCGATACAAAATAAAATTTCAACAACAACACTTTTCCCAAATTGCACATACATCTGTTTGCGGCTTTATAAACTCCACAGAGCACTGGTTGACCCAAGTCCTTCTGAAAACTTCATAGGACACTGCATCATCTTCCTCACACGCTGCAGAACACTTGTACACAAGGAGCTTGGACAGTGATGCTGGCAGGTATGTTTGTTGGGGCTACTCCTGCTCTGCCCCGTGGTGCAGCTGGCTGTGGCATCCCATGGACGGATGCATACTTCCTAATGAATGTCACAACACGCTCAGCTACATCCGCAGGAGTCACATTCACAGGCGATTTGCCAGCCAAGCCATGCAAGAGTGGTTCTGCTTTTGCATCTTCCACAATGCTCTGTAGCGACTTCAGCATTTAAGGACTGAGACCAAACACATCGAGTGCCACAGACTGATAAACCTGAGATCCCAGCAGTGAATAGTGGTGTCGCAAGGAGCCAGGTTCAGAGCGAAGCGCAGTTGTCAGTACGCCCACGATGAAAACTTTTTTGCTTTCTTTTTCAGCTACTTCGCGCTGAACTTGTGTAGCTGCTTCGCGCTGAACATAAGCTCTTCCAGCAGCTTGGGCGACAGCGATTCATAGTGGTTCTTGCCCTTACAGCTGCAGCCGGATGATTTTACTTGGTCCGCCCAGTTAAAATTGGCGCTTATCTTCACACTTATCTCAGGAAAGAAATACGAATATTTGAAGCAAGCCACGATCACAAAGCACTATATACATGATTATTTACATATCAGGAAGCAACTCAGTCGAAAATTCAAGCAAGTTACACATCCTCCTCGCCACTATCGTCGCTGGAGAGCTCAAAACGTACGATCCGGACAGCTGCTGCACGGGTCGTTTCATAGCTTGTTCCACTTCTCCTCGTCTCGAATCACGCTCAAAGGCAGTGCGTGCCTGTCACCTTCCCATCAGAAGCTGAGTGAGACTGCCCGCATGTTGACTGTAAGTGTTATCCCCGTTCGTCGTAATAATGCGACTTTGTTCGAGACAAAAAGGCAACGCCATATCACCGTCCTTTTTTCAAATCGCCTCTTGCGCTTGTCGCACTTGCTGATCAGCACCGTACCCACGCGAGCCGCTGGTGCTTGTACATGCAGCGCAGTGATAGCTTCCGCTTGATGTAGCTCCTGTGCGTACTGCACCTACAACGCCGTGCACCAGGCTTTTCGGCTAGTTTCCTGAAAGTCCTTTGCACGAGTGTTTCTCCCAGGACTTGGTGTTTCCTTTGATTAGCTCCTTTGCCCTGTCCTCTGTGAGCTTCAAAGTGTGTCCGTCGGATTGGTCTCACTTACTGGAGATATCGACATGAGCTGCAGTTTCTTCGTCAGCAATTTGCTGGTGATAGCCCTTCACTAGGCGCTGTACTGTGCAAGCACTGAAATTCAAGGTCGCGAAGCGCTTTTTCAGCTTTTCTATACCTCCCCGGGGTAAACAATCCTTGCCATCAGACAGCTGGAAGTAGACAGAAACTGTATTCTCCATCGCTCTGAAATGCGACCATCCTGACCTATTTTACGGACTCGAGCGGAGGTTGCACTGTTTTCTTGCGCTGACGGAAGTGTTCGTCGGCGGCAGCTCCGTCAAAAAGACTCAAACGAACCGATCGCAACTTCTGTGATGGTTTGTGCTGCCATGTCGTCGGATGCAATGGTCAATGGTCAGGTTCGGATGGTGAATCGGTGGTTCCATGGCGTGTGGCACAGGCAGAACACCAAAAAACCAAGTGAGAAGATAAGCGCCAATTTTAACTGGGCGGACCAAGTAGGTCTCGAATATCTGCAGCGAGTAGGGCACGCTCTTCATCTGCTGATCCCTGCCCTGTCGCGCCGGCGCCGTCATCGCTGTCGGAAGCAGCGGAAAGTTCACTGTGTACAGACTCACTCGAATCGCCGCGGAGGGCTTCTCCGTAGTCGACGCGTTTTTTCTGTAACTCGATGCTGCTATCACTGTCAGATGAGCCATCTGAGTGCTCCTCCGCGGAAACTGCCTGCTGTACTTGACCCTCAGCGGAGCTCGACTCGCCCGACTCGGAAATTTGACAGTAGCTCGCGTCAAGTGGTTCAAGTGCATTTCGCTCTTCTGCAGCCAGCCCAATGGGCTCCAAACTGCGACGATGACTCATTCTGCATGTGCACTACACTCAATCCAACTATCTTGTGAGCTTTTCTCAAGATCGTCTTCTTCAAAAGCTAGTCGCCCACTCGCTTTCTTGTCGACGACAAGGATGTAGTCGAAACAAAAACAATCTGATCACTTCCCAGCCGCGCACGCTTTTCCAAAAAGTTACGTCACCTTAGAAATGAAATTCAGTCATGACAACCTACAACTTACATCCTCCAGTCAAGTCAATGGAAAAGCTATGTAAACATCACTGAAGTCGTTACCACTATTTCCTTTACTCTTGTTATGACATTGGACCGGATCTTCCTACACAGTGCCTGCCGTATTTCCCCGATTGTTAGTCGCATCCCCATTTTCAGGTCCATGTCATATCATTTCAATAATATTCACTTCAGTAGTAAGTCATGCTCGATTATAAGTCGTACCTCCTTTGTTGGTGTGAGGTTTAGTGTAAAAAGGTGCGACCTATATTCGGGGAAATACGGTATTATCGAGAATACACAAACTAAGAGTTTGCAACTTCTATCTCGAGCTGTGATTGGTACACACATGGCAGAACTTTTGATAGCGTCATTCTTTGGGAGAAGTACCGGAAAGCGTCGAGGAAACACCCCGCCATCTCCTTCATTCGTTCTACTGTTGCTCGGATTTCGATATATTTGAATGGCCAGGGCTTTGCTTTGTATCAGTCACTTTCTACAGGATGCTTTAAAAAAGGTTTGCTCCCCACACCGGAGCTCGCGCTATTCCGCCGATTTACTTGACACTTGACTGACTCACGACTGCCATCCAGAGCACACGAGAAGTCCATCGAACCTTCGACTCGGCAAACCTGCAAGAAAGCGCCACTCCCTGCTCAATACACAGTGTTTCGGGGAATTCACCCCTCATCAGTTGAGCTTGAGTAGGCTGAGGAAGATTGTGCCTGAAGAGCACCACTTATATAGTGCTCTCCAGGCACAAACATCACCAGGGATACAAACTTACAGAGACGCTCCGCTTCCAGCGCGACAAACACCTCGTGAACACCAGATAGTAGCGTGAGTCAGTGTCGCTCCTGGACGGTGAGACAAACGTCGAGGACCCTCGGTCATTCGCAACGCTGTCACCTCCAAACCAACTAGTCGCAAGCCCACGCTGGGCACAACAGTACGAAGTAGTGGTTGCGACTTCGGCGATGATTTGTAAGAAAGGTTTGCTCCCCACACCGGAGCTCGCGCTATTCCGCCGATTTACTTGACACTTGACTGACTCACGACTGCCAGTGCTGCGTGACTCCGTGTTTCCAGCCGCGAGCTCGACTTCGTCACGGTGTCAGTTTCGAAAAAGTAAGTGTTAGTTTTTTTCATTTGACTCGTGAGTTCTTGTCGGCAACGTCCTCACACGCATGGCTTCCGTGGAGAATCTGTTCGGGATCAACCAAACCTACTTCAACATGAATGTGGGTTGTCGATGACAGCCTTTGGCGCGGTTCGTTGAGCAGGTTCTTGCTCAAAACACAGTTGAAAAAAAGTCACGAAGTTTTTGTATACGGAGGAAGTACAAACCTCCCCCTCAGGGTGAATACGTATCTGATATTGACTGAGTACGCGGTCAATATAGGAAATAAAAGCCGAGGTTACGAGGTTTTATTTCCTATACTGACCAAGTACGAAGTCAATATAAGATTTATCACGACGAACAGTCCATATTAATTCAAATTCCAGAACGATAACCTTATGAATCCCGGTTTTATGATTGCACAACCGTTGCACCGCCACCTACTCATGCAGTGGCAATGCTGCACTAGGCACCGTTCAACTGCGCAACCCCTAAGCAGTCAAATATAAGCAGTCAATATAGCCCTAAGGAGTGAAATATGCAGGAATATTTGACTGCTTAGGTATAGTGAAAATCAATGGGAGTCAATACTAAGGGAGTGATAAAGGCTTATATCACCCATATAATCAAATGATTAGGTATTCTTATGCTTTTACTCTGCTAGGCTGTAGAAGAAGGCAAGCAGCACCATTTGGCCCTTGAAAAGTCTGCGTTGACTACACCACCACCACTGTTGCACTCTGTGGCCAACCACATATACTTTGCACAGCAACAAGAGGTTCGGAGTACTGTAAAACCGCTAATTATGACACCGATGCCAATTTAACCATTTTAGGGAAAAATGTTTTTGCAACAGTTTTGCAGCACAAATCGAACTCTTTTATGTACAACACAGCACTAGTCATCTTCTTGTTTAATTCTGAAACTCGAAATTAAAAAATATTTCACCGAGAATTGGTCTAAATTCAGAAAATGCCAACAAAACTACCGGTTACAATTAGTAATTCTACAGTACTGAAACACTATTCAGACTAACTGCTGTTTCAGTCATTGAGACCTCATCGGAGAAGGCTGAGCTGTAGGATGACTTTATTAACCTTTTTCCATTCTCTCAACTAGTGACTATAATGTATTTTATCACTCTCTTATTATTGACCCCCACAGAAACTTGTGATCTCTAAGCGGTCAAATATCAGCATATATTGACCGCTTATATTGACCACTTATTATTGACCACTTAGCCCGAGGACTTAGAACTTTTTCCTCAACTTCAGTACTGAAAGAAGAAAAATCTGAAGCCAATTGCTGGGATTCGAACCCAAACTGTCAGATTCTCAGTCAAAGAACTTGGGGAACATACTACAAGAGACAACTGAAAACTTCGGTTTACACAGAAGTAATGTCCAATGTAAACGGCATATGTACATACTATTATACTATTACAATAGTATTCCTTTCTTCCTATAGCAAAGCAAAAACAGTTTTAGGTATGCTATGTCATGATAAATCTATTATTGCCCTCATAATCGGTCAATATATGAAATATAGACCTCGTAAAAGACCTCGGGGGACCTCGGTCTTTTACTCGTTCTATATTTCATATATTCTTTAATCGTGCAATAATAGATACGTACTGTATACACAAGGAGATATTTTAGTCTTCTCACCGGTACAGCTGGCTATGGGACTTTCCCAGAAGCCAGTAGACAGGCATTTGGAAGTTGCCATTCCAGACAATGTATAGCCGGTGTTGCAGTGGATGTGTAGTACACCATACTTTGTCATGCTGCTGGCTGTTGCACTGCCATTGTTGATTGTAGGCAGCGTACTACAGACAATAGCTGTGATCAGACAAGGCATAATTCCAAGAGATCACACACGGGGCTAAACAAATGTCAGTTAGGTCAGGTTTTGTTCTACCTATGGCTTCTGGTATGTCAGACTTGGACGTAACTGAAGAGGCGAGTTTATAAACGACTTCCTAAAACATAGTAGCGTAATGTAGTGGAATAAAATACCCTAGCATCTGCTTTGTTTATTTCACTGCTTTGTCTGTCAGAAGGAGGGCTGTCATGGTAAACTTACAAGATTTTGCGTCGTTAAGGAAATGTTAAATCCATATACAGGTTCCAGGTATACTTTCCTATGAAAAGGTAACTGATGGGATGTCCATTTTCTCATTCACTGTCCTTTTCGGTATTTGGCTATTTCAACTGCATGGCATGTCCAGTTCTATTACCTTCACATTCTGGAATGGTTGTCCATAACTGAGATGCCTGGCAGGTAATGGTTTGAGGACCATACATTTCAAATCCGCCATTGCAAGTGACATTGACATTTGTACCAACGAGTTGGTTCGCTGTGCTGTAATTGGCATTGGGAATGTTGAGGATCGGGCAAATCGCTGTGGTTGGAAAAAGAAAAGAGCAACATTCAATTGGCCCATATAATAATTATACTATCACGGGCAAAGTGTAACACGTATTTCATGGCAACTCAGAGTATCATGCTTGCGCGCTCCTCAGGCAAAATGAAGAAATAGGATCTTCAGTTCTGCTGCTGCACACAGTTGTAGTGGTAGCTTCCCATATCCGCTTCGTCGCAAACATTTGCCAAAACTACCCAGACTCTTTATGTCTCTCCCTCTGTCTGTTTCCCTCTATCTCTCTATCTCACTTCCTCTCTCCCTCTCTCCCTCTCTCTCCCTCCCTGAGTGCAGTTTTTGAAATTTCCTGGAAGAATCATGGTAAAATTACGTGCAAAGTGATGCAAAAAATCTCGCGGACCACGGCTCACGAGATATTTGAATCACCTTTGTCCAGTATGTTGCCTGGAACGACCGCTGATCTAGAAGCGATCACACTGGTGTTGTTCCGAAGCTTCAGAACACCCTGGCCGTGACATGCCCAGTTATCCCCTTAGACATGATTTTGTTGATCCTAAATATTTACTTGCCGTTAGTCTAGCTAGATTATGTATGATACTGCATTATGTATTATACTGTACAAGTAGAGTTGAAACTGGCTATTATGGACACAAGGTTTAAAGTGACGCCATTGGCATAACGTTATTACACATTCTGTACTAACGTTCACAGGTCGGGACTGTCGTTGTCGTGGCTACACTTGTACATGTCACTGTAGGACTACCCACTATGCCGAAGTTAGCATTGCAGGTTACATTGAATACTGGTGCACTACCAGTAACCACTCCATTCGTTATTGTAGGTGCAGTGCACACGATAGCTGTATTGGAAAGTAGAAAAGCAATGAACTCACTTCATACATACATTTGCCAGACAAGTGCATGCATGCATTATTTCCCACATAATGCATCGGTGGTTCAAACTGAATCGTTTCTGGGACTTAGGACAAACCAGATCAGGAGGCTAGTCGTTAGTATTTCCCTTACCATTGCAAGTCTGAGGACCACTCGTGCGTGCCCATGAGCCACCTGTTCCACAATCTGCGTACCAATTTATGGAACTCTTTGTATATCCCAGATCACAATCGAGGAAGGCCTGTGAAGGAAATACATCTCCACTTGGATAGAGGACATTTCCTTTTGCTACAGGAGATAAGGCGGTACCACAGTGTGAACTTGGTGGTGACACTGCATGGTAAAAATACAATGCAGAAGAAGGATTCAGTTTATTGACCCTGGTGATTTGATATTCGGCTCTAAAACTATGGATACTTTCGCAAACGACTATTCACTTCATGCCTTGCACAATCTAAGGTTACAAGATGCAATTTGCGAGGATAACCCTCATCCTCCAGATGCGATGTGGTCTGCATCGACAAGGAGTATGCTCATTATAAACCTGAAAGGGGTTTGTCAAGATACTGCACTCTGAGCTACATAGTCAATGCTAGGAGTGGGCATTCTTTCGAACGGATAATTAGCGATAATTGAGAAATATACGGCACCGAACATCATTATGTCTAAGGCCCACCAAGTTAATTCTATGCTACTCGTTCGACATTTTCTGGAAAAGGCATTCGGGCCGGCAGAGAAAAACAAAAACAGAGGAAAAGACAAACATCCATTCTATGTGTACTGAGCCATTTTGGACAAAAAAATAGCATTACTATCACTTGTATCCGAGTCGCCGCATGACAGCTGTCAGACTGGACTGGAGCGGTATACTAACAGATTTCATGGGTGGCTCCTTCGCACTTTGACGTGAGTCGAGTGGAATTCCGCTCCATCACGATCGTGGAAAATCTCAAAGTCCTTGACATCTGGAATCTCCGCTCGCTTGGTGAGCAGGCCGTACCATAAGGCTTGGAAAAAAGAAATTTTCATCGCTCGCATCTTCTACGTACCCTTGTCTGGATTGCAAGATGATCGATAAGCTGAAAACCAGTCACCGCTGAATTTTGGCCGCTCAGTAACAATTGATGCTTGCGCTCCATTCCCCAGACACGCACGCCCGTCCTCGCTCGCACATTAGCACACGCCTGCACGTACCTACATGCACCCATCTCCATCCGGTTGTGCACTTTTATTTCTCTCAGGGTATTTTTCCTTTTTCATGTGGACAATCAACCATCGCATGTATCAGAGCTCAATAGAGACAGAAGCGGAAAGGTTGGCACTAAATTCCTGCCCTGTACCCGAACTGTTCTTTTATTGTTATCATTATTATGGGGGGGGGGGGAGGGGGAGTAATCTAGTCACCTCCCAATATGTAAATTGAGGTAAATATGCACTTCAATCCTGGGAGGTGATGGTGATCCTACCGTGGGGAAATCAGTCTAACTGAGGCTCACTCAGACCGTGCATGATTTTATCTATTTTTTTTCCCAGCTCAATTCCACCAAGAGGAAAAATAATGATATGTCCACCTCTGAATGATGCACATGAGTTTATACAAAACTAAGGCGAACTATAATACACACTATACACCGGCAACTCCAGAAGGTCATCATTTCCAACTGTCCTGGACTATTACAAGACTGAGAAAACTATGAACTTCTAGGCGGTGAAATTCAACCCTACGCAAGTGATTCAAATTGTACGTGAGAATGGGAAGATTCCTTTTGCCCTCTGCATTCTCTTCAGTTTTCTGTCGCGGGCACAATGGAGTAACATCTGCTCAGCCATTTAGTCTAGTACTGCTCTTCTTAAATTTGACCTTTATTACAAGACTCTTCTTTTCTTTTTCATTTCGTTCTCCCACTCTCACACACACATGCTCACGGTTAATTCTGCCGTCGTGAGACCCTTTCGGGACGGATACGAGAATAATAATAATAATAATAATAATAATAATTCTGGAAGAGAAAAAGACATATGGATACGAGTTAAGAGTAACTCTCCATCACTGTAACATGATACTATATACAGTTGTTGTAGTTGGAAGGCTGTCGGTTAGCGCTACGGAGATGTGTTAAAGCTAGGTGTCAGGACGTCGAATGTTTCAGTACTCTGTCAGTTTTGTGCCTAGTTATTGCACTTTCTGACTGTATATAGTATCATGTTACAGTGATGGAGAGTTACTCTTAACTCGTATCCATATGTCTTTTTCTCTTCCACATTTATTTATGGCTCAACATCCGAGTTTCAAATAATAATTCTCTTCAGTTATTCAAGGTGTTAGCAGCCACTATAAGATCGTTGTCGAACAAAAATGAAAATTCAACTTTTCCTCTTGTTGAAGATGCGGGGTCGCACTTCACATTTTTCAGCCATTCAGTCGAAAGCTGGCGGGATACTTCCACCTTTCCATGGTGTTTAGTCACAATTATGTACTCATAAATATTATGAAGGAGATTTATTCCCCGCTCCACCGTTAGGGGCTGCATCTGCCGCTAGGGTTTACCGGATGCTAGCGGCCATCGTGAGTTCCCGGACACAATAATTACTTTTTATTTTTTATTCCCACCTTGAGGTTATATTAGAAGTTTGCTCCGTAATACAACCATTTTTAGAAAGATTAAATGTGTTATTTTCGGTTGGCTGGACGTAGCGAATGAAAAGAAAAATGTATTTTTTGCCAGCATTTTCACCACAATTACGGCACCAGGATTGCGTCAGCTGTTTTTTTTGTCAGTGTTCTCGAACTTTTCTCTTCATCGTGGTCTTTCTCTTTTCGTTGTAGTTTCCCACCCACCCTCCCCTTTATTCTCACTTCTGGATAGGTCCTACAGGCTATGTTTTGTTCATATATCTTATGGGGTTATGCTAACCGCTTTTTCCTCAGGGTTGTGCCTCCGCCGGGGTCCTGAGGTTTTTTCTGCCAGCTTCGGGCTGGTTAATTATCCGGCGTCCCCATTCACCACAGTGGTTCACTTCTTGCATGATGTTGGTCTGGTACATACGTGTACGTGTATATGTGTGAGGTGGCATGCCCTTCTTCTTGCTCATGTATACACTACGCTAAGCTCTTCCATCTTCCACCGTGAGTGAACAAAGACCACACTACTACTGTGATCTGTATCTTTCTGTTGTGTGTGGGTGTGTGTGCGGTGTACGCAGAGGCTAGCTAGCTGGCAAAAATACATCTTAATTTCTCAGATTTTACCTGCATCAGCTCTGACGTTTTTACACATGACAACATCACCGGATGGGCACGGTGTCACCATAGCAGGATAGCAGGTAACACCTCCGCTTCCGTCAGATACCCAAATGGAAATGGATCTTTTCTGCGCGGTGCTGATGTAAGCGATATAGGACTGAGCACAGATTCCAGTGATGTCAGACATGTTCACTAATGTAGCATGGGCAGCAGTACACCTAGCCTCTGCACCTGAGGAAGCAGTTCCGATCCAGACGCTGTGGCTTAAAAAATAAAGCCCTCCATCGTTGCAATTATAGTGGGCTAATGGGAAGAAAGAGAGAAAAGTGGAGACAGTGCAGAGGTGTTGCAATACGCGAAAGTAGAGAATTCACGTAGAGTGCAAATGTATGGGTTAGAGTATGCGGCCTCGGGTGTTTTGGGTCCAGATTTCTAGATGAGGTTCTCTACTTAATATTTATTCAACATCTCCTTGCTCGTCGTAAGACTGCCAAGATTTATTGGAAGTCGGGTGGTAGCCAACCACAGCGAACCAAATAAAAAGGAGAGAAACAAAGAGAGGACTGCAATAAGGGGTATGACGAAAATGGTGAGATTATTTAGGAGGAAGAAGCTGAAGCTCGAACTCCTTAATGTCTAGTTGGCAAGGGAGACCAGAGAGTGCTTTGTGGCACACCCAAAGAAAATGCTTGCTGGTCTGCTGGGTATTATTCAACAGCCAGCAGAAATCGACCAAAGTGCACATTCCAATTGACTTCTCTACGGGAACGTCGAGTAGAACAGGTTTCTTTTATGGTGCTGGAAGAGGGTTCCTGGGATTCTCCTTGTGGCCTTCTTGTAACGTACAGCTAAACTTCACTGACATCGTGGAAACAATTCGTGTGAAGAAAAATCCTGATAACATTCTGAAGCGAAAGATGAAGTACATGTAATCATTCCGAAGTTCCTACACCTTTCAGAGCATGTGGGCAGTCTGACACAATCGAAACATCAATACATTGAATTGGATTTTCGGTTTGATCACTTTGGAGGTAGATCTGACCTAGTCACATGCCACACCTTTAGGAGCTGCATCTGTATATTAATCCTTGACGGTGGTGGCATTCATACGGATAAGGTAAACTCGGCCCAAACAAGTACCTACGTGAACCATAAATTATTTAACTTGTCAAAAGAAAGTCTGGGAAGGCTCTAAGTTAAGAATCACTGCATAGCAGGAAGTTTCCGGACGGGAATATTTTCGGACAATGCCGAATTTCAATAGATTTTATTTTCGTATAGTGTTGTATGTTAAAAGGAGAAGGTAAGCCTATAATCAAATTTTCACCAGTTGTAGTCTTCGGGGTGCTGATTCGAATGTTCTTGGTCCTAGGAAGCTGAGACTCTCCCTTCCTCCCTTGTTCCCAATCAAACTCGCGCACTAGATGGGGATTTGTATGCAAAATTTCACTGAAAGTGCCATTTCGTTCTTATAAAGGTATGGATGACCGGGATTGGCTCATATTTTGTAGTCTTTTGGACACTAAGTCGCCTGGTTTTGATCCGAAAAGGCTGCGACGTTGCGTTCAGCCTTTATTCCCAATCGAACATGGTTGAACAAGCGGTCACGTGCTCCTACGTACACCAGTCACCTCATCACCGCGCCAGCAGGCGACAAATTTCCCATCAAGGTTCAACTCAAAGGTGCAAAGGTTCAACTCGAGTGACAGAACCTCGCTCAAACATGCTGTAAGTTGTAGCCTGCAGGCACGGTGACCAGGTGACAGGGGTCCGCATGAGCACGTGACCGCTTGTTCAGCCATGTCCGATTGGGAATAAGGGCCGGAAGCTTCATCGCAGCCTTTTCGGACCAAAACCAGTTGATTCAGCGTCCAAAAGACTACAACATATGGGCCAATCGCGGTCATCCGTGCTTTTATAAAAACGACATGGCCTTTTTAGTGAGATTTTGCATATTAATCCCCATCTAGTAGGGCACAGTCACCCAGTTTCGGTGGAAGTGTGCGAGTTCGATTGGGAATGAAGAAGGAAGGGAGCGTCGCAGCTTCCGCGGACCAAGACCATTTGACTCAGCACCCCGAAGACTGGTGAAAATTTAGTACAAAAGAGGCCGTGTACAAAATCGTACGAAAATACATCCGGTCCGAAAATTTCCTGCTACTATAGAGTAACATGAGAACTGGAAGAATACCAAAATATGTGTGCGGGTGAATCTCTCAGATTTCGCTCAAAATTTGCAGGTAGGTTCCCTTTGGGGTGAAGTTCGACTGTGCAAGGCCCTTGAAAACGTTTCTGAAGGGAACCTTGAAACTTGCATACCCCTCAAAGTGTCCTAAAAATCACATTATTTATGGGTCTATAAACGAGTCACCCTACAGCGTACACGAACAAGCTACGAACAAAACTCCATCGAGCCAACAATGCCTACCCTTAGACGAGTTCCTGGAGCAGTACTGCTTTGTAATGCCAGCATCCCGGAAGACGAGGGCCATCACCCCCTGATGCCGCAAATGATCGTCTTGAAAATAGCCAATTTACAAACGCTGATAAAACAGACTGCTACGTCCTCAATTAGCATGTACAAATCACATCACTATTACAAACTTCACATTTTTTACGAATTGTATAATATTTTGAAGGCAGTTTTCGGAACTTCTATCTTCGCTTTTGGCTTTGACAGTCATTCATTATCTAATTGACCCATATTGCATGTCTCTTGAGCTATGAAGATGCATTGTACATGTCCGTTACTATGGTAGCCATGTCCATTTTTGCAAATAGGCCATAACTCTTGAACTTTGGCACATTCTGGTTTTCAGGGATCAGTCACTGGTTGTTATGCCATTCCCTATCTGCCGAAAATCCTTCCTTGAACAGGCTTTCACCCTAACTCCTTATTCCTTGGACTTTTGCTGGCTTGGCTCCTCGACTATCCAGACCAACGGGTGTTCAGGGCCAGTAACAAGTGCACTTGACGAAGGTGATTCTGACATCTCGGAAACCGGGATCCACACGACTTGGCCTTCTTGCGTCACACGGCAGGGAATTTCACTGTGCATCTTGCTTTAAATTTCAAAAACTGCACTCAGGACTTCAGTCGCTTTTGCATCAACTGTCCCACCAAAAGTGTTGGTGGCGCAAGGAAAATCTTTTAGTTGGGAGTGACAAGTGATCACCGCTTTCCCTTGTCAAATTCAACAAAACACTTTGTTCTGCAGCGTTGGGATTAGTGTTGGCGTCGTAATGGAAGAGGAGACATCGTGCAGGGGCGAGCTTTCCAGCGACGATTTGAATTTGGCTGTATTTCATTCAAATTAAAAAAAGTTTATTTCAAGAAAACTTCAAAAGGAAGATGACGAGCATGTCCTCAGTGCTAGAAGAGGTGTTCTACTATCTGCCGGTGTATAATTCTTCCTAAGTGAGGACCTCATCCCAGACATCGCGCAGGGGCAATGTTGGCTTGATGAAGTTTTGTCGGTATTGTTCGTGTACGCTGTGGCGTGACTCGTTAGTAGACTCGTAAATAATGTGATTTTTAGTCCATTTTTGAGGGGTATTTTTGAGGGGTTTCAAGGATCCCTTCAAAAAGTAACATTCATATCACAGCGAATATTAGATTTGACAACTTGGTGACAGAAGACCACAGGTCAGCACAGCCACAGCTCATGTCAAGAACCTTCCGAGTAGGAATGCTGTTGGTTTGCTCATTCGAGACCTGATAGAGCATACCATAAGGTCTTTGAATCTCAGTACCGCATCAGTCAGTATTTTCCTAGCTGTTGCACATTCTAACTCCATAATATCTTGTTGCCAATGTTGGACAAACTAGGGATACTACTACACTGTAACATTCTGGTACTTTATTAGATTGCGATCGCATGAATGAGAAGAATTGTCGAGATCAACTGAAACGGCTGCACAAAGCTATAAAGGGCCTGGGTAGCTATGAAAATGCATGAACAATGAGCGCGTATGTATCTTGTGAAGCAAACGGATAACGAGGGAAAGAAGGATTATGTCAGTGGGGGGGGGGGGGAGTGCGGGTCAAACTTCGAGTATCGAGAACTGGGAATCGGGGACAAGGTGCAGACACTCATTCGCGTGTGAGTGCGTGTGTACATGCACACCGCAGTGACACACATTTAAGCACATGTGCCTATACCCGGGCATAAGCGCACCCTCACAAAAAAAGCATGGGCTCATAGGTGAACGTAGATGCAGTCCATACCGTGACAAACGGACACCACAAATACCACCATGTTCATATAATCAAATGTGCCTTGCGGTATCGCACTATTTGCATACTTATGCAAGGTACAGTAGCAACTCAAGCGCATGCGTCTATGTGTGAGACAAAACGACGCGCAACAATAGCAAAAAAAGCTAAAACCCACTCATAAGCGGATGGGCCTTTATATACGTCACAACAGTATATGGGAGGGAGTACCTGGAACATGGTGCATACAAAGTGGGCCCCTTGATACAATAAAACTACATGTATCAGTGTCTGCTCTAGGATTGTAGAACAGCCGGGCACACGTGTACCTGGCGCAACCATTTCAACCGGGTCAGAGCCGGGTACACAGTCATGTACCTGGCGCTGTCTCACCAGCCGAGTCACATGATTTAACTGGTTGGTTGGTGTATTTTAATTCGGACAATAAACGGGAACTACAGGCCCAATGATATAAAGGCGAATGGATAAGCTGAATTAAGAAAAGAGAGGACAGGAATTAGAAAATTACGAAAGAAGAAGTATCTGACACATACATGTACAACTACAAGCCATGTAGTCAGTCCTTTCAAAGTTCGAAAGTGTAAAGTACCAACCGGGTCACAGATAACCCGGTACTATATTTTCAACCGGGTCCAAGCGCCGCCCAACCGGGTGGATTACCCGGCTCACCCGGCGCTGGAGCAGACACTGATGTATGCGTACAATCTTGACGAACTCTCTATAATGGCCCAGCATCGATCACGTTGGAGAGGCATGCGGCAAAGAGCGCGTGCGTGTAATCTCTAGCCCTTATCGGTCCGAACAGTCAAAAATCTACGACTATCCGTCGATCAGTAAATCCATCATTATCTCAGTCATCTATTGACCGAATTCCGTGGTCGACGGGTCTATCGCCATTAGAAAACACCAGGCTATCGTCTCGAACAATTGTTGAAGAGCTACGGCGCTCCCTTTCAACGACATTGTCCGCCGAAAGTAAATTCACGGCAATTGTGACTTTTCTGCTCTCGGGAACCCTTCAAAGTCAGATTTTTTTCTATTTTTGCATTACAGTTACAACACCAAGCACATACTAATGACGTAAGAACCAAGTAAAATGTTCTGTACACAAAAATTCAAAGTCCAGTGATGGAGGAGATTTAAATGGCGAGACTATCACATTTGGAATCTGCCCCAAGATCTGGCGCTGGGGCAGGTTTGGCAAGTGGCAGCGCTTAACTAGTGGCTTTATAGATGTTGAATGTGGGCTCTGTGCTTTCGCCGTGGAAGGACCATTCCCGGAAGCATAAGACCATCGAATTCGGCCAAATGGAGACTAAACTTATGATACTTTGAAGATCCGCAGATTGAGTTTTTCGCTCCTGCTCTTGTAGCAGTTGAGCACTCTTGCGTGGGGTAGTGCCTTTGCTGTTTGCGTTATGCAGAGCTCACTGACTTGTCAGTTTGAGCACTCTGGCAAGGTACGTTCGGGCCTGATTGGAAATTTTTATTTCCATTGCTATCAGGTTCGGCCTCATTTCCTCTGTGCTGCGCTGACGAGTCCACAAAGGACGAAACAGTTCTGTCCGCAGATTGAGTGATACTTTGAAGGTAAAATATGTCGTGAAATTGCAATTTGGACCTGCACAGCGTTCTTGTCGGACCGATAAGGGCTAGCCGTGGAACAGCAAATTTAACCATTCATTGCATAAGTATATGTTATCGCATGGTTGCGAGGCCCTTATTGACGCTCGAGGTTAGCCCTCGGGGCTACGGCCCTCGGGCTAACCTCTCGGGGCAATAATATGCCATAAGGCCCGCAGCAACCATGCGATAATAAATTTATCACATGGCCCACAGAGCAGACCATTGGGCTGCTGTTGAAACTAGCCCAAAGGCCAACACATTATGACCACAATGTATATTGATGTGCTATCATTATCAAAACACCCTACACCCTAACAAAACGTCTGCTACAGGCCATCAGAGAATATACAGTACTGAAAGACGGAGACAGAAAAAAGTGCCGGCGCGGCATCGTCATAGCAATAGACATGGCAACCACAATAAAACACAGCAGAATCATAATTTCAGTTGAACAATTAAGAGTGCTACAACAAAGAGTCTCTTCATGTTTACATGTGTATCAGGAAGTTGTCAAATGCAGTACTGCAAGTACAGGTGTGGCAACTGAAATCCAACACTTGGCAAGGGACTGCACCATGCAGTCTGCAGCCCCTGCAGCCCTGCATACGTACAGTACATGTGTTACATACAACTTTAGCTGTCTGATGACAAAACTCGTACTCATCACAGTCAAGGTTCAAAAGGTGCTGGCAAAAATGAATGCGGATTGGATACCAATACTCCTTATGTGTACCATATTTGTGAACTGTGTGTATCTACCCTGTGACCTTTCGATCTGTTTGGGATGCATACGGCTCTATAGTACAAATTAGGTGCAGTGCATTACATCATTGATGTCCATTTGTGGCGCTGCTCCCTATGGCAAGTGTCGGATTTCACTTGCCACAACTGTATTTGACGACTCCCTGGTGCACGGCTGTTCACGTGAAGGCACTTATCAATATGGCGTTGTTCGGTGCGATTTATGTAATATTGTGCGAATAGTACAAATACGCGATGAGTTTGCGTTTTTGCAAGAAACTCATGTCGATCCTCGCGTGGTTCCACGATTTGGGACGCGAAACCAAGAGAAAAGTTTTGAAAGCGCTCGAGCGAGATACTCGACTTTTCGGCAATTTGAGAGAGAAAGAGGGTGGAAAGGCGTCCTGGCCTGCCCAGTTAGCTGTCTTTCCGCTTCAAACTTGCTCGAAGTACTCCTGGCAGTCTGGAGATTGATCTCGCCAGTGATTGTCAGCCTCTGCTTGGCGTGCTCGCGTGTACAACATTCAAGTTAGACATTTCGTAATCGTTCAACGCACAATAGGGTAGATATCACAATTTCAAGCTCACTTGGCCGGCTGCTGTCTTCTTCTACGATATCCCACATGCCGACTAAGCAATTTACAGCAGGAAGCAGCCTTCTACACTCAACAGCAACTAAAGGGCCACACCATTTATTCTTCCAAATCAAGAGAAAACAGGCTCCTGACTCGTCGCGCGTATTTAGAAGTTCACGCGCGTATTCTAATGACACTTGGGGAAGACAACCAGAGGATAGTCCTCTACCTGGGAAAAAATCGATCTAAGCTGGGAAGAAATCGGGAAGGGCTTCTCGGAGCCGAGTTTGTCAGCGACGACACAAGGAGTATTCCCGAACGAAGCCAAAGTCGCACGACACAGAACAAATGTTTCTTGAAGGAAAGGCAGTCATGTGAGGTAAGAGCGGAAAGCTTGAAACAAGACGCAGATGATTAGCGTGTTCCCCGGGCTGTCCGGGCTGACTAGTCTCCAAAATCCAGTGGAAACCATGGCCTACTCGTGTTCTGACGATTTGAAAATTCAAATTTTCTTGCCATTGAAGCCCAATCGAGACTTTCGGCGGCCATATTGTTAAGTGGCGTGAAATCGCACAAAAAAACAGCCGTGGGTGTGTCATTCTGAGGACAATTTTTCTTCTTTTTTTCCAGCTCCAGATAGCTGTATTTTTCATTGCAAAACATTCCTGAATTGTTGTGTTTGTTGTTCAAGCAAAGGTGAAGGGAGAGGACAGATGAGCCTGGTAAGAGTTCTGCGTGGCACATGAAGACCACACACAAGCAATGACTTTGCGAGGATCTGAAACGCACGATGCTGAGTTGAATTTGTTTTATTTCAAATAATTGTTTTTGATCACAGTACCACATCGAGCAGAACTGAATCTTATACACAAGCTTACCGACGGTCAGGCTGCCAACAGGACTGAACAAATGATCCCTGCAAGCACCACACGGCAGACGTCCGAGACCATGTCCATTGCCGGGACGTCCATCTCCAAGAAGAATTCCATCTTCGTCTCGATTCAAAAAGATCAATGCTACACTGCGACTCGTCGTAGAGTCGTACAGTCTACAGAGCCACTGAAATGAAGTTTTGTTTTTTTCACGGCTGAGCGTAGCGAAAGAGTGTAAAATATATTTTTCAACGGCAAAATATTTTCATGCGTTTGCTCTTGTTCTGCGCAACTCCGTTGATTTACACCCAAAACAGCGCAACCATAAACGGCGCGTGTTCATATTAGCACCCCCAGTACAGCGCGACCTAATGTGACACGGTGTCACTACAGCTCGTCTCATCTCTTGCACGCCCCATTTTGGCGCGACCAATTACGTTAACGTCCGAATATAAGCCAGCTCATTACACACGTGACCCATAATGTGCAGGCTCATGTTAGCAAGAGTCCATAACCAGTGTTATGTACTCTTGATGTTAGTATTACCATGGTGGATATCAGGAGCAAACCCATTCCTAAGAAAGATATGCATATACCTCCAGGTGCACTCTGACCTGCCGCTGATTGCTGCTCTGCATTCTCATCCCGAAAATCTCCCACCTACAAAGTCGATCATCTCCCGGGCAGCCACGGCTATGGAGCATTTCAACATCCCGGACTTCGGAGGTGAAGCAACTGATGTCTGCTATAGTAACCACCACCCAAGGTTCTCTGCGGCAGAAGCCCCTGCATGGTCGCTATTGGCAGCCGAGTGACGGTGTATTGGGCATGCCTCTCTCCTTCTTAAAGTCTGCCACATTGCGTCCATCTGCTAAGTCATCTGTATTTGCTGCTCAGGATCAGGTGGTTTATACCAGGAACTACCAGAGGTCAGTCATTGGCGACACTTCCGTGGTTGACGTGTGCCGTTTGTGCGGAGGTCCGGGGGGAGACTGTTGACCATATTCTGGCATGTTGCCCCGTGTTGGCACGGACAGCGGGTTTGTTTCGGGGCCAGCAGAAGCACAATCACCTCTTGCAGCTGCAGTGACTTGTTAACGTCCAAGCCATTTCGTGACTCTGCCCACAATTTGTTCATGGATTCGCTCCAGGCAATATCGCCATTTAACGTCTTTTCTTTTCTTTTTTTAACAGTGAACTGTTTTTTGAGACGATCATTGCTTGTTTTGAGTTGATCATTGCCTTCTAGAGTTGACTACAACCTATTTGTATCTGGACCTGTTAACGTCCATCCAGGCAATATCGCCATTTAATACTGAACTGGTGTTTTTGAGTCGATAATTGCTTTTTTAGTTCATCATTGCTTTCTAGAGTTGATTATAAATTGAGTCCAGGCAATATCGCCCTTCAATACTGAACTGGCCATTTCGAGTTGATCATGATTTGAGTCTTTGACAAGTCGAGTGTCCATCTTTTGGGTTTGAGTGTAAATGAGTCGACCTGTTTTGAGCGTGCGCGCTGACGGGGTGATCTGTTTTGGGGATGTCCAGTTATGGGGATGGGGCTTTTGGGGGGCGCTGAAGTCAACGGCGCTGTTTTGGGTCGCGCTCATGTGGGGGCATACCACTCCGTTGAACCTGCCATCGTGGTCTTTGTTTTTCCTCGTGGTAGTTGAAGTTGCCCGCCCACCCACCCTGGTTTCATGGGGTCTTCCCCTGTTCTTCTTGATACTGTATGCCAATGTGTGTGGCTTATGATTATGACATCCACTGGTTATTACATACCATTTCTTGCTGTCTCTATTCTTGGGTCCGACTGGCAGCGGGCAGGAATTAATGAAATAGAAAGGTTTTTTAACCGAAAGTCGTGTTTTTCCTCTAGCCCGGTTGAGCGGTCGCGGCTAGGAATGTAGGGAGTCATTGATTTCAGGCGCTCCCCTGCCGTCCAGTCACCCATGCTCACCATTGGCCATGCTGTTTCACTCGATTATACGGCCTTTTCTCCCGCTTGCTGGCGGTTCTTTGATGGATTTAGATGTTTTTCGGCTATTTCATCTATTATGTGGCTGCGAGTGTGGTTTTTTGCTTCTACTCGTTTCTGGAAAACCACTACGGTGGTGAGTGTGATTGCCCTGGTAGACCACTACCCCATGTACTGAACAGTTGCTTTGTGAGTGAAAACTATTTTTTTGCGGGCAAATAAACTATTTTTTTGTTGGCATTATAGCATAATATTATTGCCCGCGGCGCGAAAGGTGCTAATTTGCTGGAGTACGGGCTAGGCCCCGGCGGATAATGCCGGCAGAATTTCGAGCAGAATCAGGGGTTTCAAAATCGGAGCAGAATGCGGCAGAATGAGGCAATTGGCGGGCAGAACGGAGCACCAGACGAGCAGAACAGAGCATGAGACGAGCAGAACCGAGCACTACAAATGTAGGCGAGCTGAGAACCGAGCACTAAACGAGCAGAGCGGTAGACGAGCAGAACCGACCTCTAGACGAGCAGAACGGAGCACTGTAGTTCTCAGTACGCAGAGCTTATGCACGTCGACGTGACGTCATGCCACGCAGCTTCGATATCCGTAACGGACCTTTTGCAGTTTTGGTGCCTATTTGGGAGTCCTTGGTAATCAGGACGGTCTCGTGTATGGCTCCCTGGACGTTCGAAGATTCGCCTCAGCTCAGACTCACTGTACTTGGACATTTTTGGTCGTTGTTCATGACCACGTGACGGGTATGCATAAGCTCTATAGAGGAGTTTTGCAGCACCTTGTGAATCGTTACATGCCATTTTAGCCCAAATTTGGGCTGGTGCCTTCAGAAATGGAAAGGCCGGATCGCGGGATAATCGATGTTCTACTGTAAAGGGATATTAATGTTTTACTTTTTGTTGTACTTTAGTTCATTACCATTGCCTGGATGTTGAATTGTGGGCTGGTAATTTAGTGTCTTGACCTGCGACCCTGATATGCTCTGTGTGCGGCAATGGCGGAATTCGGTGATGGACGTGACAGATCAGCCGACTTCGATTCCGCCGAAGAAGATCTTATAATTGTTGATATTCTTGACGACGAAGATGATACACCAGTGGACACGGAAGGCCAGTCTGGCGAAGAGTGGCAAAGCCTGGACATAGCGGAGGAAGCTGAAATCCCCCGTGTAAGGTCTATGAAACGGACGTCCGCAAAAAGGATGTGGTTGCCTCAGGCGGCAGCACAAAAGTGAATGTTAGCCCACACCAGCGAGTGGAGGATGATTCCCAGACGAGATGCTCGTCGTCTCATCCGGTAGATTATACTGCGAAGCAATTTCATTCTAAGGTGACTGTAACCTTTTCTGTCTCATGATTTTGCATAATGACCACCTGTCCTACAGCAAGTGTATGGAGTCACACACCTCGCAGGTCTATTTCCTACTTTGCTGACCTCTAGATCTGTAAAACACCAAAGGCATTCCTCTGCTTTAAAATTCTTGCCGCACCACTTGTACAAGAAAAGAGGAACTTGTCTATTGTATTATATTGATCTATAATGAAGTTCAAGTAATACTCTAATGTACATGTCATCACTGACATGGAGCAGAATTGAGCAGAATGTGGGTGTTTTGCGAGCAGAATGCGAGCATAATGAAAAGCAGAATGGGCCTAATTCCCGAGCATTATCCGCCGGGGCCTACCCCTAAGACGGCTTGAAATGTGCTTGGATCCATACAAAAACTGGATCCAAGTGAATCCAGTTTTTGAATTTTTGAAATATTGTTGCTGTGCTGTGACGTAGCACTTTCAAGCCCTTTATTTAGGCTACAAAGTAGTACAATACCGGTACCAGTGATTTCCCTTGCCTGAATCATGAACTGTACAGTCGTGGACAAGGAAATCCAGTCGATAGGGCTTGAAAGTGCTACGTCACAGCATAGCAACAATTTCAAAATTCAAAAAAATTGTATGGATCCAAGCACATTTCAAGCCGTCTTACTCACAGCAAGGTGATGTAGCCAGTGAAACTGACTGATTTTGCTACTGCGGGCGGGGTTACAACTGGTGGCGAAGTAAAAGTCACCCCTGCATACTAGGCCTTGACGGATTATGCTAATATTTTCGTGAAATTATGCTTTCGGCATTCCTGAAAAAATTGCAGAATTATGCTATTTTTATGCTAAAAGTTATCATATTATGCCGCATTATGCTCACACACATGTATGCTGCTAATGCATAATGGTTCTGTGCAAAATAACACCAGAATTTTTTTGTAGAGGGCGTTGTACTGTAGTAGCACAAGTGACAACGGGGTCAACGCACCGTCCGACCTAGCTACGACCATCACTGATTGTAGTGGACTGGACATGTTATCAAGGGAGTCGTAAACCTACAACTTCCTAGTGCATCTACTTGTACTTGTACAACATGTACAACTGTATGGAATTTGATGCGAACAGGCGGACTATTACAATTTTATGCGATTCGCATGCAATTTGCCTCGAATTCTGCGATTATTCGATTTTGGTAGGAACTATGCGAAAAATTATGCTAGCATAATCCGTCAAGGCCTACTGTATACGACATTAGTGGGTTGCTATGCACCCACATACTGAGGCAATAGCAAAGTCATACCTTAGTGGATCCAAAATAGAAATCTGATGGCAACTTACTACTCCCTGGCCGTTTTTGACGTGTTTACTTTCAAGCCCTATTGACCGGGGCCGGCGCCCTCATCGCGTACAGAACGTTAGTCGTTGCATGCAGTGCACATGTTGATCCGATGCGACCAGCAGAAGCGCATAATAACAGCTCTACGGCTGCATGGCCAGCGCCCTGGGGCCGCTAGACCTGCGACCGGATTTCCACGTCCACGACGGTACTTGGGTCCGTGACGTACAGTCACGCCGCGCTGCGAATCGCTGGATAATGTCAATACTAGAGAGTTTTAGCAACTCGTAAACGAGTAGAGTTACGAGTCCGTGGTCAGGGAGCCTACACATACACATACTGTATGGTGGTTGATTTCTATGCTCGTGTCCTTTTTCTGGCATACGGCGAGAAGATCATTGATGGGGACGAAATAGTCTTCCTTTACTTTGCACTGGATGAATTGATCGCGGTGAGCGGCATGATCATGGTGAGCAGCATGATTTGTGAAGTTTCCTCGGCTTGGGTTAGACAAGCTCAGCCGCGACGATTGCGCCAAACTGCTTCGATTTCCTCTGCAAACTCCTGTTTGTATGCATTTTAGCGTACAATTCCAGTGCGCAAAAGTGCTAGCGCATATCGACTATGGAAATTAGTGACGTGCATCATGCATATCGAATGGGTCTCACTCGTTTCGTTTTCTTTCTCGTTTACGAGTTGCTAAAACTCCCTACTGTTACAAGCGTTAGCGCTACTACACACACTCAGTGATTATGATTGCACAGTACAGACGCGGGCCTCGACAAAAGGGATTCCATAGAGGTTAGAACGAATTTCATTCGTTCTATAATGCAGTTTTGGATTTCCAGCACAGTCACAGATGGTTTCATTTCTGGAAGGAAATCAGGGCGCTGTGCAGCCCTGGTTTCTTGACTCGTGCTATTTGATCTCATCGCGCAGACCTGTGTAAGCCCAAACGTTGTGTATGATAATAAAAAATATTATGAAATTATCATAATATTTTTATTCAGTAGCAATGGGCGAGCTTCGAAGCCTCCTGTCGTTTACCTTGCCCCGTTGGGCCATAACATGCTTCCGTGGGTGCAGGTAGGCCCCGGCGGATAATGCCGGCAGAATTTCGAGCAGAATCAGGGGTTTCAAAATCGGAGCAGAATGCGGCAGAATGAGGCAATTGGCGGGCAGAACGGAGCACCAGACGAGCAGAACAGAGCATGAGACGAGCAGAACCGAGCACTACAAATGTAGGCGAGCTGAGAACCGAGCACTAAACGAGCAGAGCGGTAGACGAGCAGAACCGACCTCTAGACGAGCAGAACGGAGCACTGTAGTTCTCAGTACGCAGAGCTTATGCACGTCGACGTGACGTCATGCCACGCAGCTTCGATATCCGTAACGGACCTTTTGCAGTTTTGGTGCCTATTTGGGAGTCCTTGGTAATCAGGACGGTCTCGTGTATGGCTCCCTGGACGTTCGAAGATTCGCCTCAGCTCAGACTCACTGTACTTGGACATTTTTGGTCGTTGTTCATGACCACGTGACGGGTATGCATAAGCTCTATAGAGGAGTTTTGCAGCACCTTGTGAATCGTTACATGCCATTTTAGCCCAAATTTGGGCTGGTGCCTTCAGAAATGGAAAGGCCGGATCGCGGGATAATCGATGTTCTACTGTAAAGGGATATTAATGTTTTACTTTTTGTTGTACTTTAGTTCATTACCATTGCCTGGATGTTGAATTGTGGGCTGGTAATTTAGTGTCTTGACCTGCGACCCTGATATGCTCTGTGTGCGGCAATGGCGGAATTCGGTGATGGACGTGACAGATCAGCCGACTTCGATTCCGCCGAAGAAGATCTTATAATTGTTGATATTCTTGACGACGAAGATGATACACCAGTGGACACGGAAGGCCAGTCTGGCGAAGAGTGGCAAAGCCTGGACATAGCGGAGGAAGCTGAAATCCCCCGTGTAAGGTCTATGAAACGGACGTCCGCAAAAAGGATGTGGTTGCCTCAGGCGGCAGCACAAAAGTGAATGTTAGCCCACACCAGCGAGTGGAGGATGATTCCCAGACGAGATGCTCGTCGTCTCATCCGGTAGATTATACTGCGAAGCAATTTCATTCTAAGGTGACTGTAACCTTTTCTGTCTCATGATTTTGCATAATGACCACCTGTCCTACAGCAAGTGTATGGAGTCACACACCTCGCAGGTCTATTTCCTACTTTGCTGACCTCTAGATCTGTAAAACACCAAAGGCATTCCTCTGCTTTAAAATTCTTGCCGCACCACTTGTACAAGAAAAGAGGAACTTGTCTATTGTATTATATTGATCTATAATGAAGTTCAAGTAATACTCTAATGTACATGTCATCACTGACATGGAGCAGAATTGAGCAGAATGTGGGTGTTTTGCGAGCAGAATGCGAGCATAATGAAAAGCAGAATGGGCCTAATTCCCGAGCATTATCCGCCGGGGCCTAGGTGCAGGGCAGACCACGGCTTCTTGCACGGCTGCCTAGGTCTTTGTGTTCTGCAAGCATGTTTCAACATTGTCATCGCTTACGTTTGGTGATTTTTGTTGCCATGTGTCCGCCAAATGTCTGTACTTGCCATGGTTTTAGATGTGTGTTGTGTTCTAGTTCCCGTTATGCCCGTACAAGAAGCTTTTCAATATGATCGTATTAGCCGTGTTTGGTTATAAAAACACTGCAATCGCCACGAAAAGTGGTCATTGGACACCGCAGACATGCATTGCTTGGAATAAAACTAAAACTCATGCCAAGTGTTGATCGTGAAAATAAGATTCTTTGTTGTGGCCGAATTGAAAAGAAAAATAGTATCTATGACCAATTATTTGCCCATATGATTGCTGCACGAGCGCCTAAATGACATGTGTGTAGGCATTTCCCAAATCGGCCTAATTTTTTCGCCTAATCCACTTTCAATCGGCTAAGAAAATGTCCAAATTTGGCCATATAATGAGCCCCAAAGTCAGAATTCGGCCCAAAGCGGTACTTGACATCACCTCTCGCTGTGTAGATGTACGTTAACACGCACACTGTAGAGGCACTAGAGCATCCATTTTCGGCGAATTCAGCGCGAAATTGATAAATTCGGAGCAATTGCAGGCGATTTCTTGACAGCCATGGATTTCGGCGTCTTTTCCTGCTGACCGTTTTCGGAAATGCACTAAAGTCGCAGTCACCTTTCGCAGATATTCATCATAATGCCTACAGAAATTGTATTTGCATGCTGTTGCGGCCCTAAAACATCGATTTTCATCGAATTCAGCGCGAAAATAGCGTATTCGGCGAAAAGATCGGTGATTACTTCAAAACCACTGTTTTGGGGCAATTTTTCGGCCCTCCGATTTGGGAAATGCCTACATGTGTGTCCGTCCCATTTTCATGTCCACCCAAGATCACGCCAAAACTATGTTACATGTATATCGAAATGTATGCTATGTAGAAAGCCGTGTATAAAATACAATATGTACCTCAAAATGATGGGAATTACAAGGCGGATCCAACCATGCAGACAAGATTGGCAACTAGCTAACACGGGTAACGGATACTGAGTTTACTGACTGATCAACAGAGACTATGTTAAAAATGGAGTTGTCATTCTGTGCAGATTGTAAAGTTTCATTTTCTTTTTATTACCGCAATCAATAAAACTAGCTGAACCGACATTTGTGTACTTTATTCATGCAATGTAAAAAACGGTTGAGACGATGTGCAATAAAATGATGAAAATATGAAGAAATGGTGTAGGGAAAAAAATATGGATTCAAACAAGTTTTCGTACAACACTCATCAGGAATCGTCGTTGTACTAAAGGACACTGAAAGAAAAGTTGAACTATGTTGTTGCTCTTAGTGTTATTTCTCTAACTTAGATTTTCTATAATAGTTCAACTTTTCTTTCAGTGTCCTTTAGTACAACGACGATTCCTGATGAGTGTTGTACGAAAACTTGTTTGAATCCATATTTTTCCCTACACCATTTCTTCATATTTTCATCATTTTATTGCACATCGTCTCAACCGTTTTTTACATTGCATGAATTTGTATTGTATTGTATTTATTTAAAAGGATTCTCCAAAAGCAAATGGATGCTTATCACGGAAGTCTCCCACATAAATATCGCAAGAAAAATGGGGAAATGGGGGAGAGGAGAGTGGAAGATGAAGCATGGGAAGAAGGGAAACAAGTACCTAAATATCGAGGTATAAAAGCAGGAAAGAAATCGACGAGGGAAGAAATCACCTCTGCAGATAATAGCGGGACATTTAGATGAAAAAAAAACCAGCAAGGATAAATTTCAAGGAAAAAAAATTCTCAAACGGAAAAGTTCGGAATTCCAGTCAGAGAATATCTATGCTGTGAGTAATGAGCCTTTAGAGCAATGCGAGAATAAAGTACACAAATGTCGGTTCAGCTAGTTTTATTGATTGCGGTTATAAAATTGTTGTCTCCTCGCCGTGTGTTTCTTTTTATTTACATTTTTTGTTTTGTTTTGCTTTGCAGTTGTTGCCGCGGTCAGGCCAGTGAAATCATGTTCCGTGATTGCACGTATAAGAGGCGTAAAAAAAGTCAAGACGACAAGTAAAAGACAAGATTGTAAACACTGCAACACCATCGACATAAGATACCATCAATGCCGCAGAATATATGCACAATAGGACTAAACTGGCTAGCTACAGCTACAGCTGGATCGTACGGCGCACGTGATCGTGAATCTACGTTCTGTAGAGAGTGCGCACGTCGGGCGGGGACCGCGCCGTAGCGTACGTTATGTCGAGGTTTACGTTATGCAGGGTTGCGTTGTGCAGAACAAAATTTGTATGGCAGTGATGCGAGTTGGGCGCGTCATTTATTTGTTTTTTACGTGCTAGCGAGGTTTGCGTACAAGTGAGAGTTGTTATATCGAGAGCAGCCCTGTACCAGACTGCCATCCGGATCCGCACTGATCCAGAACAGAAACAACACTTTACAAAGCGCGAACAAAGGGCGCAGCCTAACCCTTTATACCACTGCACTGGTGCGTTGGACATAGACTTCATGTTGATTTCTCCACTCGTCTTTCGGGGCAGCCGACTGTCTCTGCGTGGCTGGCTGTGACCATGACAGGTGTAAGATCTCACGAGGGTGTTGTTGTCTGTTGGTTGATGGGTTGCGGTACCGGACTGTGCATGTCAAGACAAGATACTGCTTGAACAGCTCAGCGAACTCCAAACAAACCTGTGAAGTGCATGGGCTAGCCAAGCAGTGTGCAAACCTAAAACTGGGAACATGCATAATTATTATTACTGTAGTATGAACCATGATTTGAAAATAAACGCCCATGGTGTAGGATCGCTGTCTACTGCTGTAGCGCTAGTGAACATGGAGATCCAGTCGATTGACTGGGGCCGGGCCGGCGGGCGCCCTCAGCGCGTTCAGAACGCTGCGTGCAGTGCACATGTTGATCCGATACGACCAGCGCGCTGCAGGGCATAAATGCATTGTCACTCTCTTAGACTCCCATTGATTTTCGCTATACCTAAGCAGTCAACTATTCCTGCATATTTCACTCCTAAGGGCTTATTGACTGCTTAGGGGTTGGGCAGTTGAACGGTGCCTAAAATATGTAGTGCAGCATGGTCACTGCATGCGTAGGTGATCATGGTGATGGTGCAACGGTTGTGCAATCATAAAACCGGGATTCATGAGATGGATCGTCCTGGAATTAGAAATACGGACTGTTTGTCGTGATAAATCGATATTGACTTCGTACTTGGTCAGCATAGGAAATAAAAACCTCGGAAAAGACCTCGGCTTCGCCTTGTTCCTTTACTCGGCTTTATTTCCTTCATTGTATATTGACCTCGTACTCAGTCAATATACAATTTAGGAAATATAAACATCAAATACTGAGCTGTATGAGAGGTGCAACACGGAACCACTATCTGACATCGAGGATAGGAGAAGATGGCAGCTAGCCGGCCATATTCTCCGTATGGACAGGGATGCGCCGCCATGGATCGCGCTGACAGGCTATTTTGCAGGAGATGCCAAGGCTGGGCGTGGACGTCCAACTTGGCAAGGACATCCATTGCGACGCGCATCACAAGCGACTTACAGTGAAGGAACATCGACTTGAAGCGCAGCAATCAGCTGGAGAATGTGAGGGCTATCGCTCTGGACAAGCCTAAATGGAGAAATCTGGCCGACAATCCATGACCTGGCGTCACAGGTCATCAGTGCACGGTATTAATAATTATTCTGGATAATGCAATTTGATCATAGGAGACAGGACAGAAGCGGAACGTATAATTATACCCACATAATTATATTATTACGCATGCTGTGGTATTATTACTATTATTATTATTATTGTAGAAAGGAAAAAGACATAAGGATACGAGTTAAGAGTAACTCTCCATCACTGTAACTGGATACTATATACAGTCAGAAAGTGCAATAACTTGGCACAAAACTGACAAGAGTACTGAGACGTTTGACGTCCTGACACCTAGCTTCAACACATCTCCGTAGCGCTAACCGACAGCCTTCCAACTTGGAAGGTTCAAGGTTATGGAAAGACCAAAGAGGGGAAGGCAAGCGCGACGAAAACTAGCAAAGGCTACAGTCCCAACGGAACAAAGGATGTCGATTGTTACTGGACGATGACGAGACCAGTAACAAGTTGGAAGGCTGTCGGTTAGCGCTACGGAGATGTGTTGAAGCTAGGTGTCAGGACGTCGAATGTCTCAGTACTCTTGTCAGTTTTGTGCCAGGTTATTGCACTTTCTGACTGTATATAGTATCCAGTTAGAGTGAAGGAGAGTTACTCTTAACTCGTATCCTTATATCCTTTTTCCTTTCTACATTTATTTATGGCTCAACATCCGAGTTTCAAATTATTATATTATTAATATTACTCAGTCAATATTAGATACATGTACATGTACGTATGTACCGCTTATCCACGGCGGCATGGCCAGAGCCCCGGGGCCACTAGACGTGTGACCGGATTTCCATGCCCACAACAGAGTAACAGTCACTGAGTCAGTGCTGTCTGAGCCTGAACAGCCGGCTGTATTATTAATACTAATTGTAGGAAGAGCATTGTCGTGTTTATGTGCTCTTGATCGTAGACATCTACCATGATCTATTGTCGAAGACATGGAAATCCAGTCGATTGACTGGGGCCGGCGCCCTCACTACGGCCTCAGCGCGTATATCTACAGAACGCTGCATGCAGTGCACATGTTGATCTCGACGCGACCAGCACGCTGCATGCAGCGCACGATACGAATGCATTGTGTGTGCATCAGGGATCCGGGAGTCCTACTCCTGTCGTGTGCATGGAAGTCCGGTCGTAGATCTACGTCTAGCGGCCCCAGGGCGCTGGCCATCATCGGCATGCAGCCGTAGACTACGTAGATATGCAGCACACGCATGCATTATTCGCTGCTGGTCGCAGCGGATCAACATGATTGTCCACTGCATGCATCGTAACGTTCTGAGGGCGGCGGCCCAGGTCAATCGACTGGATTTCCATGTCCACGACAGTAATACCACTCCCTGGTGTAGATCTACCGCGTATCCACGGCTGCATGGGCAGCGCAGTGGGACCGCTAGACGTGCGACCGGATTTCCATGTCCACGACAGTAGCATGGTTTTACCCAGTGTAAATTATGCGAACACAAAAAAAATGTCATGCCATGCACGTTCATGACGTACTACACGATGCAGACCTACACTGTAGATAATGTTCTGAAGGAGTTTATCAATATCGTCTACGGAAGTGTCCTCGCAATGGTGATGGTTGTGTGCAGGAGTGTCTAGTCGGCTAAAGAGCGCAGTTTAATGGTGGAGGTGACTCTACATTTTTTTTATAGAAACGTTGGTCTGAGTAATACGGTATGTACCAGTTGGGATATTTCACCTGTAGGGGTGTTGAAAATACCGGTTTTGATTTGTTATTATAATACATAACGCCCCGGCTGGTTGTAGTTCGCATAAAAGGACAGGCATTCACATGAACAAGCGCTGACGAGAACCAGTTGCTCAGGGTGACTGGATATCTTACACAGGATCCTGTGGTTTCGCTCCAGCCTGAGCAAGAATTGTACTGTGCGTAGTTTGATTATGCTGGTACGCTGCTAGCTGCAGCTCTGGGACCTACCGCGGCAGCGGAGCCGCAGTGAGAACCCATCCCTTAAAGCCGATTTATACTTCATGTCGCATACGGGAAAGCCATCGCGCGACCGTCGCGCGATGACTTTCCTGTACGCGAAATAGTTGAGCTCAGATCAACTTTTTCGCGTCGCGACGCGTTTCTCGTACGCGAAATAAAGTATGAATCGGTCTTTTAAAGGCTCTGCGGCTCCACTACTCTATGGCACTTCGCTGTATGCAGACGAGTGGCGAGGTTCCGCTGACACTCACTATGGCGGTACCGCGGTCGTGATTCACGTTCTTTGTATGGTCTTTTACCTGCCTGAGTGCGAGAAATATAAAAAAATTCCGCTTGTTCTGGCGGGCACATCGAATTAAAAATAGAATTTTAAAATTCTCGCATATAAAACAATGCAGAGTTCTGGAAACAGATCGAGCCGTGACCACGGCTCCCAGTTTTTGATCAAGAATCGCAGCCGCGGCCTCGCTGCACAACTCTGGCCGCCGTCGCTATGGTATTGATGACGTTTCATGGCGCTGATGACATGCAGCGGAGCAGCAGAGCGGAATTGGAACCTGGCCCTACGGCGTTGGGGAGTGACTAGATCAAACCCACCAATGTGGTCAAAGATCCAAAATCCCATTCGCTGTATCCATGCATCCCTCGCGCCCGACTGAGGCAACGAGTTCCCCATTGATTGTGGGCGGCATATGGCTGGAAAAAAGTTACGCTTTCCAAGCAGAACTAACTTCAACCTGCTAGCCTCTGGTTCTCAATCATGGTCTTAGACCAACCCACTATGCATGCATGCTAGCAGCAGCTGTAGTGATCCATATGTGTAGGCCACCACTAAATCGGGCCAGGCCTGAATTACTCCTCCAAATGTGGCATTGCACATACCGGTAATCAGCATAATTGCATTGATGTAAAGATAATTGAGCTCATGCTGAAGACACATGAAAATGGGGGTATCTACAAGGAAAAAGCTATGGCAAGCGAATATCTAGCATCAAAAAGATCTAAACCAAAAAAGATTGCCTCTGTAATTGAAACAAATGTAGCATTAGGTGTATGGCCTACGCATATTATTGATAGTTAAAATTACCATGTTTAAATCCTATCTTGTGACGACATAGCAAAATAAAGCAGTTCCCAAGGCAAGCTTGGCATACCGCATCCATAGCAATGGGTTTGGAAATGAAAAAAATAGTGGTAAAACATGGCAAAAGATTGAGTTACGTGGCCGTTTTTCGCAGGAATGTGACATCACTGTAGGTGGTGTTGTCGTCGACTTTGGGTGAAACCGAGATAGTGGGCTTCCGGTCGGCCGAAAACTCCACTGCTGCATACGTGATGCCTTCGTCAGAAACCTGCGGGGCGGGCTTTTTTGGCGCTTTCTCCGGTACGGCGTACATGTCTGCGGCTGAATCGGTTTTCTGCGTGAACGTGGAGGTGGTGGTGCTATTCTGCACGTCCATTTGATAGCTTTCCTCAGCCTGGTGGTTGTTGAACGTGATTTCGCCCTTGTGACCAGACGCTCCTCGTCGCACGATGATGAAGGCGATGATGAAGAATAGGAGCAGGATGCCAAGCACGCCAACCACAATGATGACGATTAGACTGTTAGATTGTTCGAGCCAGGCCGCCTCCGTGACTGGAGCAGTTGTGGGATTGGCTGCGAGCAAAGAGAAAAGAAACGGAAAACAAACTGATGGATAACAGATAGCTCAGAAGAATGGTATATAACATTGTGCTACTTCCTCCGTTAACAAAACCTTCGTGATGGATTTTTTGAGGGGCTGATTTGGGCACTAACTGCCGTGAAATGAGTCGCAATCACTCTCTTGGACTTCCCTGGCATGCCATGAAAGAGGTACGATACAAGAAAAGCGACCCTTCACAACAAGCCGAGCTGAATCGATGGTTGCGCTGTCGAACATAGGTGATGACAGTCATGGCGAGCGAAACTAAAATACCACTTCTCCGAGGGGATATTGCGCTACCTGGCCTCTCTACCACTTTAGCACTGAGTAAGTTAGAGAGTGATAGAAAGCGATAAAACGGAGCAGCGAGCCTACACAATGAGCGAGTGAACAAGGAGCTGCTTCGATCGCACGGCTCAATGAAAATATTTCTGAAATCAAGTTCTCGTTCAACCTGCGCAAAGCCCAGATTCAAATGCTGATGGGCATGCGCCATGCCGATGCGAGTCTCGTGGCTAAAGAAAGTCGACTGGACTTGCTAGCCGCTGCCATTCTGTGCTGGCAGGGGAATTCAGAAAATGGAATCAGTTTGGCTGTGCCTTTACTTGTCGTTTCGCAGAGTTCTGGAGAGCGAAAATGAAACCAGGGAGTCGTAAAATAGTTTTCACGACTCGGGTGGAAACGAGCAATCGCCATTGTGCGGATCAAGCAGCTTGAAAACCTACTTACTTGAACGACGGCGACATCAAGGTCAGCAAAGTGTGATCAAAGAAGCCGAGGCAAGGCTGAAATGAGCTGAACAACGACTCGAGAGAGATGACGACTCGTGTGCAGCAGATGACGACAGCTAAGTTTTGTATGAACGTGCACAATGATCTTTGATCGCACCCCTCTGCTTTCAGTGACGAAATGTTTTGGGAAGGTCAGGATTAATTCGAAGAATCACGCCCAACGAAAGCAGAACGGTAGCCAAAAGATTATAATTATTCCACGGATAAGTCAACTTGCTTGGATACGTGCTTGGAATCGGATACGTCTACTTGCTTATAGGTTGATGCCCTCACGTCGGCCCAGGTAAGTGGTGCACAAAAGATGCTAGTGTACATGGTTTTACTTGAAATCATGTGCTTACTTGACTATCCTATGACATCATCTTGTGGCAATATTTCAGTAATATTTTCTTCATGTGACTACATTATTTCAAGGGGTGTGCACGGGTAGTCGGGTACCCGTGCTACCCGTGAGAACCTCGGGTAACCGGGTACATACGGTGTAGTACCCGAAAACCCGAAGTCGCACATGACATCATGTGCAGTGCACGTGTACAAATTCATGTAATACTCCGTGTGTCGAGTGTGTAAGGGAGGGGTGCATTGTGGTAGTAGTAGTAGTACACGTAGTAGAATTTATTATTTTACTAGAGAACTCGCAACAGGCGTTGCCTTTTTACTGGGAGCCCTACGAATGACTTGGTGCTTGTGACAAATGCAGAAAGGGGCTTAGCTTGACGACATCCAGGTGGAAGCATGTTCCATCTGTCTGCTGTTACCATGGAAACATTATCCGATTGTGTACCCGTGGAAACCTACCCGAACCTGAAACCCGAAAAAATTATACCCGGTTCAGCACTAATTATTTCTTTATCCTGCTCAAGCGTAGAGGACGAAGGGGGAATTTTGAAACACCGCATATTTAGCTTTTAGTGGTGCTTTCTAGAAGATTTGGAAGGTGCCACCTGTTTCTCATGTCCTCGGGATGGCAGTCGTGGGTCAATAAAGTGAGAATGCAAGTACAGTCAAACCTCACTAGGACGAACTTCAAGGGACTGAACACATTAATTTTGTTTGTCTTATCGGGAGTTCTTCTTATCCAGATCTGACAAAAAAATCGTTATGCATATCATATGGATTGTATTTACGTGAAGGTGCATACTGTGGTACATGGGAAACATTTATTCTGAGCATAAGCCAGAAACAGGTAAGTACAATGTGACTGTGCCTCCATACACATACAAATACATTACGATGAAATCATGGATTGAATATAAGCGATTACGAGTGTGAAGCACAGTGTGAAACACAACACCTCAACATCCGAGTTTCATACTTCAACAAAAAAACTCTCTTGGTTCGTGTGAGACTCGGTTGGAGCCAGTTGAGGCCGAGTTTTCCGCATCCGTAGGAACGCCACTACCCTCTACGGATCAACGCTCTTTGCTTCACAAAACACTTCACGAATCTCTTCACAGCTCACTTCATAACTCACCTAGAACACTGGTACTAGCAGGGACCACCTTGAAGTTGTTGCAAACATCAATGGAAAAAAGTCACCTTCGCCTGAAGCGCGATCAACGACGCGAATAGTGTACGCTAGCACGCTGAAACTACTATGCCTAGAAAGCACGTACCTCAGTGCGTCTACTACGATTCACAACGTAGATCTACATGTATTATGTTTATGTATGTACGTACAATCAATGTATAAATAAAATAAATAAATTCGACGGGGTTCGCGTACCGGGCAGGTCAAGAACAAGGAGTCGTACAACTCCCTGGTCAGGAACCACCTTTCCGCTTCCGTGGGACGCCACCACCCCAGGATCAGGCGTCAGATGCGGCTCCTAAACGGTGGGGGAGGATAGATCAGATCCACCAACCCGAGGCCAAAGACATCGATCCCATTTGCCACATCCATGTATTACTCATGCCAGGCCACGAGTTCCCAGGCATGCACAATCAATGTATGGACTCGGCTATCGAAAAGAAGAAGAAAAAAGACAGCCAGCGCACGTGCACACACCAAAGTTCGTACTACGCGGCTGATTTTATTCAAATCACACTGGAAAATAGTTCGTCTTCACGAAAGTTCGCCATACAGGAGTTCGTCGTAAACGAACCATTTTGACTTGATATGATGCCTGGCCAACCATAGGATTGGCCCTAGTTCGTACTAATGGAAAGTTCGCCTTATCAGTGTTCGTCCTAACAAGGTTTGACTGTAGGTATGACAAGCTAGACGTCCCAAGTATAGAACACATTTCAAAACTATAGACGCGTAGGGTTTTTGAAATATTTCAAATTTGGCTGGAACTTTTTGAGAATAGTTTTCGGAATATTGCTCAGGATCGCTCCACAATTACTCTCATATAGTTTCTAAAGGATTGGATAACAGACGCCCAATTTGGAAAAATTTATGCACAAAGTGATCACAGATTTTATGTGGTATAGATGCTGGCATAACGGTTTTTGCCTAGGTACGCGTCTATAGTTTTGAAATGGACTGTAGAGCACTCAACAATTACCCCGGTATCCCCAAAGTGGCCGTGACCTCTTCTCCAAAATGGTTGGTGGGAGCACTTCAATGAACCAACGTATCAAATTGAAGGGATCGGACTAGCACACAACATTCTCCATTCTAGGCTGTAAGAAATGTAGGAGGAAAAGTCATTAACAACTTACCCATGCAGTGTGGATTGTCGGACCATACTCCACTTTCCAAACACACAACAGATCTACTACCGTTGATCTGGTATCCGGTGTTACACGTCACTTCAGCAGCACTGTTCACTCTCTGTGTCTGCGCTTCACTGAATGCACCATTGGCGATTTGGAGCACTGCACATGTCGGTATCTCTAAGAACGGAAATCAAACATAAGGCGGGATCAGTGTACATTATTTTATCCCCATCACCATCATTATGGATGCTTGTGATGTCTTGGGTCGAAAAACCAACAGAGCAGCCCTATTTTCCAACCTATCAATCCTATATTGTGGATTGCCTGACGTCGGTCCATGGAAACTTGAGCCCTCCCAACTATACTCTATTGATGGTAATTCAGTCAAATCTCAACTGAGATCCGAATCTTCGAAACAAATAACAGCGCAGATTCGGAGCTGTCGGTTTCAACAACTATAAGCAAGAGTACATAACCCCCCACAGCGTGCAACGCGTGATCCAGCTCTGCATAGTGTATTAGTCGAGCGTAATCGGATCTTTGCGTCATAATACCTTACACATCTCAGGGGAACCCAGGGAGTCGCGGGTACTCTCGGATCAAAAACAAGGGTGCCCTGCCTCGAGGCAGGATTTGCGCTGGTGTGTAGTGTACGCATGACATAAGAAGATCCGATTCTGCTGGACCAAGACACTATGCACAGCTGGATCGGCGATACACACTCTGGGGGTTACCGTATTTCACCGTAAGTAATTTCTCCCCAATGACTTAGTACCCCCTATAAAATACACTTTCCATTGCCGAGGTTATCACCCCGAAAGACAGTTCCCCTCGAAAGGTAGTAAGTTCGTACCCGTCCTACATGTACAGACACCGTACAGTACATACATCGTATGCACGGACACTAGAGTTGCGCAGGCTTCCCACTGCGAGTCATTTACCCCCGATAAAAAAGTACTTTCCGAAAGATAGTATCACCCCCGAAAGTTAGTACTCATGTGGCTACTAAGTTCGAAAGTTAGTACATACTAACTTACGGGGAAATACGGTATGTACGCTTGCTATAATATATCTACAATGGAGTTTGAGCAAACCGTATTTGAACACACTTTTGCAATCACAAACCGGGAACTTCCTCTTTAACCTTCGTGTTAGCATGGGGTTAGCAATCACGAATTTAGAATCATGTGAACAAGAGCAACTCCTGGAAATTCTCATCCATACGCATTCTAAACTCATCGTATAATAGTATGGGTTCAGTGCACAGGCGTATTAGAATCTATTTTAAAAATGATGTCGGATCAGCATCGGATTGGATAACGGATTGGACAAGCGTATAGACATCTCCATTCCATGAAGAGAGAAATAGAGTAGGGAATTGTATCATTCACTCACCCATGCAGTGTGGAGTGTCAGACCATTTTCCGCTTTCCAAGCACACAACAGATCTACTGCCGTTGATCTCGTATCCTTCGTTGCATGTCACATTCGCAACCGCGTTCAATCTCTGCGTCTGCTGTTCACTGAATTCCCCATTGGCGATTGTAAGGACAGCACATGTTGGTATACCTACGGTTGGAAAAGAAGATGTAGATCAAGGGACAGGCAATATCATCGTTATCATTTTACAGACGGCAGAGCACTGTTTTCAACAAATTCGCTCTTTGTCGTGCACGGTAAAGTCCCACCCTAGAAATGTCTGTCGGCTTGAACAGTGTTCAATTCTTGGGGATGAATTCTGATCAGCTTGCACTTGATGGAACGTTTGCAATTGTTTTTTTACATTTTGTGCAGCTGACGAGTTTTCTGTCCCTGCCACGGATGAGTATGAAAACATTCCTAATGAAGACGGCAAAGGATGATCGGAATATTTTCCAAAATGTTTAGAAGCTTTGACTGAATGGAGATGAAATTGCACAACATGTGTTGTTTGACGACTTGACTTGGAGATTAGATCTATCGGCAGTTTCTGAAGTTTTCGCAGTGATAGATTCTTTTGATAAGTTTGTAATTGGTGTTCTTATCTCTCTAAGCGCATTCCAGTGAACCTAACATCGTCAACATTGGTGAATTACAAATGAAGTTACCGTGGAATCTCTAGAAAGGAGTGAGCATTTTACTGCGAATTCTGAAATGTTAGTGATTCATGGAAACATTAGGGCACAAGTTATGCGATCGAGTCCACCAGCTAAACCAGATGTGTCCAAGTTACAATTTTTTCCGTTGCTCTCCTTCTCATTTGTTAGTGATTCGGGTTGAAAATTTAGATAATTGGTGCCCAGATTACAGACTGTTAGGTGTGGGGTGTTTCCAGTGAAAATTATCCCCTTTCCTTGTACATTTACTCAGTGCACTGGCGACAGAATTCCGCAGCAGTCAAAACCAAATATTTGAACCATTCACTCATCATATGCACAGGGATCTTGTATTTGGTTGTGTTGAAGAAAAAATCTGAACACCCACTTCATATCAGTTTATGTGTATGTGACTCATATTGATCCTGGTGCCTTGCTTCGACAACCATAATAACTAGTAAGCAGAACTCCTGAAGTTCTTGCACAAACTAAACGTAATACATTATTCTGCACTTACGTTGGCATGTGGGTGGTGATGTCGACCATAGTCCAGTCAGTAGGCAAGTAGTCACAGCATCACCAGACAACACATATCCATCATTGCAACTGTAGGTTGCCTTGGATAGATACTCATTAGCTGGAACTCTTACGGTGCCAAGCGTGGGGTTCATCAGTGCGCTGCACACGACTCCTGTACAGTAGAGCAACAAGACATACCGTACGCGAGCGATTAGGGCCCTCTCTTGAATAGTGCCCTATCTCGAAAACTGCCCCAGTCTCTAAGAGCCAGTGAACAAAATGAGCTCTCTCTTTTGAATAGTCCCCCCCCCCCGAGCTTGTAACCAACCGTATGTGCAAGTTTGGTGCTCTTTTGGTAATGTGCTTGTCCATGTCATTGAACTGGTGGTTTCTGGATCAACATCGCAGTTCTTGGTGCCTTTTTGTTTTGAGTCGTGATAGTTTACAGTAGGCTTTGGGCTCTGTTTTGCTCTGTTATACGCTGCATGATGCAAGCATACGGGCATTGAAAACATAGTGCCCTCTCATAAATAGTGCACTCTCTTGAATACTGCCCCATCTGTGATGGAAATTGAAAATATAGTGCCCCAAGGGTACTACTAATCGCGCCAGTACGGTAAGTTATGTAATCCTTACATTTAGAGACTAATGCAAACTTTCTCTTTCAGGAGGGGATATCCCGTATATTTGTATGTAGCATTGCACTCATCTTGTAAGAATAATTTTCCAAGAATGTCTTTGAGACCGGAAAACCGCCCATTCATTATGCGACAAGGTACGGTTAGAAACTTCAGCTAATTTGACACATTTTTTATTCACAAATTGCGCCAAGATCAACACAGTACGTGTATGAGGCTCTCATCGCTCCGCATAATCCAACTGTGTTCATGTAGGAGGCGGTTTATACTTGATTTTCACAAACCAGGGCTTATTGGAAATCTGAAGGACAGTCCTTTCAAGAGGTGCGTCTTGTGCTGTGGCGCGATGCGAAATACCCGAGCGACAAAGTTACGAACGCGTTTCTATACACTCTACTTGCGGATTTCGAATTTTTCGAGCTGAAATTGCGCGTGCATGGGGTTCCCCCATGACACATAGCAGAGGCCCATGCGCAGTGGGTACCAAGACGAATGCGTGAACTTCGGTGACATGGAGAAGGTTGAATCGTTATTCTGCGTTGAGTAAAAGTCCTGAACCAAAGGAAATTGTGGATGTATATGGTGTATCTCAGTAAATGGAGGCGCAATGGAGTTGCATTCAAAGGACTTAGAGGGGCTACCATTGCATTTGTTTACGTTTCGATGAAGGAGATCACAAGCTTTTTAGTGAAGAACCCCAACATCAGCAACATCCATGGCAGGCGAGTGAAGTTGGAATTTTTTTAAATCGCCCATCCGTGGCTGGGTGCTGTATGATGCGAATGTCCTGGAATTATGGAAAACCAGCTGACCTTCAAAGGGTTAAGGGACGACAGAGTACCTTTGGTAAAAACCCTTGAAGCGAGGAGAGATATTATCGTTCAGATGACGTCCCTCGCCCCCCCCCCAAATACGATATTTGAATGCAAGTCGTTTCATAGAAATGGGATTCCATACAGTGTGCGATCTATCAAGTACAACATCCCCGGAGCCAGTGCATAGAGTGGTCAGCTTTTGGTAATACTCTGAACTTACGGTCACAGCTGGGGAAGGTAGCCGACAATACTCCACTCTCAGGACAAGTTATTGATGAAGAGCCAACAAGGTTGTAACCAAATTGGTCCAATGTTGGATGCGAATGAAGTCGTAGACCCCATAAGTAGTTCCGCTTGTAAAGAACATTCCAACAAGTTTTTGGATTGCTCCGATTGCTCCACAATCGCTTGCTGCAAAGACATGGTTCAACATGGCATTAACATAAAAATAAATAATAACTCTTTCACGTCTTGAGGACGAAGGACGAGTTTATACGTTTTTTTTTAGGTATACCGTATTTCCTCGATTAATAGACCCGGTCTTTTGTTTTTTGAAGGCGGCTGGACCCCCGGTCTCTTATTTTTGCATGATCCATTATTTGAGCACGGTCCACTATATTTTCATCGGCACATCGTTGGAAATGGTGGATTTTTAACATGTCATAATATAGAAGTTCTATATTATGACATGTTAAAAATCCACCATTTCCAGCGATGTGCCGATGAAAATATAGTGGACCGTGCTCAAATAACAAAAGAAAGCACTAGCCACTACAAAAATTGTAGTTGCGCAACCTAAAATCGCGTCCTTTTTTGATCCACCACGTGCTTTCTTAGTGCGCATACGCAAAGCGATGAACTCAAATAAGAGACCGGGTCTCTTATTCGGGCATGGTCTACTATTTTTCCGTGAGGCCTCTAGGAGGGTCTACTATTTGAGCATGGTCTATTAGTCGAGCATGGTCCATTAATCGAGGAAATACGGTAGCTGGATCCGAAAAGACTGCAGGGTAGTGCAACCTGTCCACCACGTGTAAATGAAAATGTGGCATTTCTATTGAAAACCTACAACATAGAAAACATAATTATGGAAGTGTGGCAGCATTTCTACAATTGGAAAGCTGAGGGAAAGACCTTTCGAGAGTTGCATCCTTTGCTGTGGTGCTATGTGAAATACTTGAGCGGCAAAGTTGGAAACGCGTTTCTTATAGCTTGTTGGGGCGCGTTCCTGTCACACGAGTTGAACCTTTGAGTTGAACCTTGTTGTGAAAGTTGTGGCTTGCAGGCAAGTTGACCAGGTGACTGGTGTACACATGAGCACATGACCGCTTGTTCAACCATGTTTGATTGGAAATAGGGACTGAATGCTGCATCGCAGCCTTCTCGGACCAAAACCAGTGGGCCATTCGCAGTTATCCGTGCTTTCATGAGAACGAAATGGCGCTTTTGGTGACATTTTGGATGCAAATCCCCATCTAGTTGGGCACAGTCCACCAGTTTCGGTAGAATTGGCGAGTTCGATTGGGAATAAAGTAGGAAGGCATTGTCTCAGCTTCCTCAGACCAAGACCATGGCATTTGACTCCGCAAACCCGAAGACTGCAACTGGTGAACATAGGATTTTGGGCTTAACTTCCCTTTAAATTGGGCTGGAGGCCGAGTGTTTCGCATCCGTGTGGATGCCACCACCCTTTGTGGAAAACGGCGCATATGTCCTAGGCATAGGAGGTGAGTAGATCAGACCCCCAGAAAGTGATAGTCGAATACCTCCCGTAGAAATACCAGCTCAACATGCTGAAATAAAGCCAGGTTATATCCTCTACGGATTGGTGCCCTACTTCTTTCACACTGCAGGAAGTGTATGGGTGAAGGATTTGCTGAGGATATAAAGTTCGTCGCAACAGGATAAAGAATCACTGAGCGGCGACAAGATGAACACCGAAATCACAGCCGGGAGAGAGCACCCATTCTATCGCACTGCATAAACCAGTGTACACACTATCGTGACTCCATGAAACATAAACGCATCGCGACAATCAATACACCGTTGGAAAGGTCTTGAGCTCATCTTTTTGTCCGGGAATATAGAGCTCGTCTCAATAGGATAAAAAATCACTGAGTGGCGACAGGATGAACACAGAAATCACGGCACTGAGCGAACGCGAAATTTTTTGTGCATGACTTCGTAGTTTTTTGGGGCATGCCAGGGGATTTCCCTTTCACACGACGCATGCATGATGGACGTCAAATGAACCGCTTGGATCTCAGCTTTGCAGCGCAGTTTGAATCGTGAAAATCGGTTGAATTTGGGCAAGATGCCGAACAAGAACGTGAAATTGAGCTTTCTTTTTTATGGCAGCTTAAGCGAAGGCAATATACCTGCTTTATGCAGGTTGATGCCAACGCGAACAAGCAAAATAGTAATAATAATAACATCAAAAAATGCATATTGCCCACCCGTCCAGAAACCTCGAGCGCTCACATCAAGGCGAGCCTCGACGGTGGTGTTCGTCGACTTGGCCTGAAAAATCTCACCCTCGACAGGGGCGAGAGGTGGCTCTACAGACACACTGGAGCAAACCTCGGTCTGGACAGCAGCGAAAAGATCTTGTACTTCATTATGTCGAATAGGTGGGAATCCCCCAAAAGCACAATTCAAAGCATGGCTAGTGGAAAAACCTACCCCACAAGCACATACAGCAGGGGTGTCACGCAACGGCCAGTCATAGCGTAACGCAATGGCAGCTCGAAAGTCTCCCTTCGATAATTCAAAACCATGCTCAGCAATAGGGAGCGCCGACAGCCATGATGAAACACCTGGGCGACCCAGTTCTTCCACGCGACGATTAACTTCCAAAGACAGGTGCGATTGAAGAGCACGCAGGCGCTCTGCCTGTCGCTCACCCGCAACTTTACGACACTCCCGCTTGGCGCAAGCTACGGCGGATAAAACTCTATCAACCACATCTGCACCATTTGGGAACTCCTGCCTCCGAATGAGCGTCTCGAGGCCGTCGGTAATACGGCCAGAAGCCTCCAACTGCTCCCTCGCCATCTCGACAACTGAAGGCAGGCCAATGCCACCGAGCCGAGCAGGAAGCCGAAGAGGCGAAAGCTCAGTGTCCGTAAAGGACGACCGTCCGGTAATGGCACGGAGGAAAGCACCTGCCAAAGCAATATCAAGCTGCTCAAGTGACTCGGGAGCTATCGCAGTGGTGCGAAGTAAGTAATTCCAACGACTCCGTAGCCCATGTACTAACGCAGAATACGCAGCATGTGTCTCTGATACTGTAACAGTTTTCCCCTGTTCGCTATAACTTTACACTTCCTCACACCTTGTGCATCTTACGCCTGTCTATTAGCACCTTCATTGGCGCCATTGCCACATGTATACTATCACCTTTTGCGTATAACTGGTTGAGGCACGCTCAACCAGGCCTCTTACTTTTCAAGTTCGATTAAACCTGTTACACTGGTAGCAAGAGGATGGTTACTACTCTGCTGTTGGCAGGTGTTCTTGTCGCTCTGCTTACGCTCCTCGTACTCGTCTTTCGGCTGATAAACGATATCAAGACCGCTCTGCGCGTTAGCCAAGGAAACCGAACGAAGGAAAAGGAACCGTGGGAGCCAAAACTCCGCCTTACGAAAGAGCCGTCTGTGTTTGGAGGAGATTCCGCTACATTCAAAGAATGGACGTTTGCAATGGACATGGCCCTACGGTCGTTGGCACTCCCAAATGCGGCACCGAGTGTCGACTACGCGGCAGGATTTTTGACTGGAAACGCTCGTCTTTGGTTGATAGCGGCATTGGAAGCTAACCAAGTGTTTTCCGACTGGCCTGCTCTGAAAGCGGCACTTGGCGATGTGTACGGACCACGACACAACGAGGAAACATCGCGTATGGGACTAATTTCCGCAGCGCATACATTGCTGCTTTCACTCGCCTCAGCCTGCACGTGCCGGAAATCGACCACCACACCAGAGCGCTGCTGTTCGTCAGGGGTCTAGTGCCGCACATCCAGCGACAGGTCATGCGTGAGCATCCACGTACTCTGGAGCAAGCTGTCATGGCAGCAAACACCGTGGAGCAGTCGTCAGGGCCACCGGCGTCGGGGCCAACAGCCAGTATAGAGTCGCGTTCCGTGCCCAGCTTCCGTGGTCAGGGCCTCCGCAAGCTGACGGACCAAGAGCGTGTCCAACTGCGAGCAATGGGACACTGCTTTGCTTGCAGGAAGCCAGGCCACCTCGCCAAAGACTGTAGACCCAGGTGCTCGAAGTCCGTACATGGTATCCTAAGTTCGTACGCCCATAATTTCATGTTCTGTTATTGTATTCGACTCAAATATTTTATGGAGGGGACAGTGTGGTATGTTCTCCTCGCGTAGCAATTTTCAGGGATCTACGATAAGCAGAAGTCCCATACCACGCGAGCGGATTTTAGAGTGGCCATACGAAATACAAATTGGGTTACATTTCATGCAAAAATCAACTTTGCCAAGACCGATTTCGAACGGACACAGCGTCAAACAGACCTTCACTCAATCATCAAGAGCCAGCTTAGAGCTGACAATGGCCAGAGGAGAAGAATTTACAGAGAACCACCAATCCTTGCAGAAAGGTTGACACTCCTGGCATCTCCACCACTGTTTTCCCGCGGTTTTCACAGCGCAGCTGCTTCTTCTCTGAGCCGACTAAAAACAGCTTGCATTTCGGCAACAAACTACGCTTTTGCAAGAAATACTGGTGGAGGCACATGCCAAACATATCCCTTCGGTGCTTTCGTCGTAACCGAGGGATTGCAAGTTAGCAATTAGCAGAAATATGTGTGTATTTCGAGTCACCTCTGATCAGTACGGACTTAGAGTACCCTCTGCGACACCAAAATTTGATATGAAAAATTAGCGAACTCCAGAGAAACAGATCGGATCGAAAGATGGCCTGGTTCAATCGAGCCTGGCCTCAGAACAAACTTGGACAAGATACCTTCCATCCACGAGCAGGATTCTGGCAAGTGATCATTGCTAGTGTGAGTTTCAGCTCGGCAAACACACACTGTAAAAGTGTACGGACTTCGAGCACCTGGGTCTACTGAGGGTGGACAGCGCTACCCAAACGCTGGTCGCCAGTAAGAAAGGGGGTGCGCTTATTGGCGACGACCCAAGCACCCACGCCGGTACCAGTCACTAACCGGTTCGGAGGTCTGGAGGTTGAAGACGTTGCTCTCCAGGAACCTACGAAGCCGGAGACACCCATAGCTGTAGAAAATTGTCCCGTTGCAGAAAGGTGTCATGTCAGCAATGTCAGCGTCGGCAATGAACCTGAACACGACCTACTGCGCATACAGGGAAAGATCGGCGGTCACCGTGCAGTGATGCTGATAGATTCCGGTTCGACGCATGACTTCATTGCAGACGGTTTTGTTCGAAAGCATCATCTTGACACGGATGCAAGCTCAGAAATGCTGAGCGTAACATTGGCGGACGGCTCGACCAGCGAGGTCCCGCAGATTTCCACACGCACGCTAAAGGTGACAGTCGGGGGCTTCAGTGAGGAACGGCACGTTACTGTGTATCTCCTGACTCGCTACGACGCTGTTCTTGGCAAGCCGTGGCTTACAAGGAACAACCCAAGCATCAACCTCCGTACGAACGAAGTTCAGTTGGACGGTGAGCCCTTTGTTGCCAAATTGCCTTCAGCTAACCCGCCGGGAGCCGACCGGCCAACTGTGGAAAGCATGTTTATCAGTGGCCGACAAGCTCGTCATGCCCTGAGGAGTGGAGCAGAGGGGTTTCTTGCATGGGTCACTGCTGCAAACGAGGAGAATCGTTCCGGGCCACAACTCTAGGAATCAGAGCAACAGGACATCCAGAACCTGCTCAAGAGGAACCAGGATTTATTTCCAGACGAGCTGCCGAATGAGCTTCCACCGAAGAGACCAGTCGACCATGAAATCCAGATAGAAGATGGAGCCAGACCACCGTCTCGACCCACCTACCGCTTGCCGAAACCAGAGATGGACGAGCTCCAGTCACAGCTGTCAGAATTACTTGAGAATGGATTCATTGAGCCAAGTAAATCGCCATACGGTGCACCTCTGTTTTTTTGTGAAGAAGTCGGATGGTACTCTGAGAATGGTGTGCGATTGGCGAGAAATGAATAGAATTACGATCAAAAACAAAGCTTGTCTTCCTAATATTGATGACTTATACGGCACAATCCAGGGTAGTGCATATTTTCTCCAAGTTGGATTTGGGGTCGGGGTACAATCAAATCAGAATTCAAGACTCGGATGTTTCTAAGACGGCCATTAATACGCCGTTCGGCCACTTCCAATTTAGAGTCATGGGATTCGGGCTGACTAATGCCCCGGCCACCTTTCGTCACTCATGAACTCTATACTGCAACCGCAGAACTGGATGACATTCTAGTTTTCAGCAAGACCTGGGAAGATCATCAGCATCATCTTCAAACAGTTCTAGAAACACTTAGAAATAGTGAGCTGTATTGCAAACAGTCTAAATGCGAATTCGGCGTGGGAGATGTTCTCTTCTTGGGGCGTAAAATCAACGGCACATCAATTTCCCCTGATCCCAAGAAGATAAGTGCTGTGGAAACATGGCCAACTCCGTCGTCAGTAACTGATGTGAGGAAGTTTCTTGGCTTTGCAAACTATTTCCGAAGGTTCATAGATCGACACTCGACCATCTCTCGTCCATTAGAAGAAATCACCGGAAAAAATTCACGCTTTGAATGGAGCGCTGCTAGACAGAAGGCATTCGAGTCTCTAAAATCAGCATTACTCGAGGCGCCAGTGTTGCAACTGGCCGATGTTGAGAAAAGCTTCACGGTAGAAACTGACGCAAGTGACTTTGCCGTGGCGGGCGTGCTCCTGCAGCAGGGAGAAGATATGGATTTGCATCCCGTAGCCTATTGTAGTCGGAAACTGTCAGCTGCAGAACACAACTAAACTGCGGCCGAGAGGGAAACGTTGGCTGTGGTATTTGCATTAAAGTGCTGGAGAATCTATCTATTCCGCCACTTTGACCTGATGACTGATAATATGGGTGTTGTCTATTTACGAACCAAACCGACTCTCACCAAGCGTGAGGCAAGATGGGTAGAGTTTTTAGCTGACTATGACTTTACGGTCTTTCACAAACCAGGAAAGAAAAACATTGCCGATCCGCTTTCACGCCGTCCAGATCTGTTCAGTGATTCTGAAATAGGCGGGTCATCCTATCCTCCTAACATTCAGTTGAATGCCATAGAGCATACCCTAGAGATTAATCCAGACATAGCGCAGTTAATTGTCAGCGGTTACAAGTGCGACAAGGATCTTGCTCCCATTATCAGGAGACTGAAAAATTCAAGCCATGAGAATCTGCACGACCGTTACCTTCTAAATGAAACACCCAGTTATCTTTATCTCAGATATTCACCACAGAACCGGTTATGCATTCCAAAGAGTAGCAAACTCCGACTCGCCCTGCTTCAAGAATACCATGACTGTGTGACTGCGGGGCATCCCGGTCGAGATCGCACCTATTTTAGACTCGCTAGATATTTCTATTGGCCCAGAATGGAACTGGATGTAAAGGCGTTTGTCAAGTCATGTGACGTCTGCCAACGAGTTAAAGGCGGCCAGCTAAAAACTGGTCTCTTGCAGAATTTACCAGTGCCCAGTCAGCCGTGGGCGGATATCTCGATGGATTTTATCATAGGTTTGCCTAGGACCGATACAGGTCATGATGCTATATATGAGCCCCGGCCAGCGAAAACCAGCACTTGTGTACTTGATATCAATCATCAAAATGTGACGTCAAAGTTTGGGACGCGCAGTGAGCTGACTTTTGAAGATTCTTTTTCGATCGAGTGGGTGTCTTTGTTGTCAAAGGAGTTTCAAGTGTCTTCAAATGTTTCTGGTCAATTGATTTTAGCGCTAGGTGAGAGCTCATCACACGGAGGCTGAGTTTAGACACAGCGATGGCGACAGGTGTCGCGACAAGGACTTAGGTCCAGAGTTGTCAGCGTGTTACTCCCTGTACGAAGCGGCGCTGAAAGTTAGTTCGCGATCGAAATTATTTCTTTGGTGGCGATCTCGCTGAGTTTGTCCAGCAGTGGCGAGTCTCATATGCATAGCAACGAAGAGCCCTCATAAAATCGACACTGGATACTGGTGGCGATGATAGTCAGTGCGGGAGTAATAGCGACTGCGAGGAGAAGCTGAATGTTGACCCGATGAGTGATCCGTATTTCTACATCGACAACAATGATGTTGCAGACACTGATGGAGGGCTTCTCACGGCGCAAAACAGAGCGTAGTATTATCAGTACTCTACCTTACCAGACGACGCCAAGCTGGGTGCTGCCTGTGCTGAGAAAGGGGATCCCTAAAAACTCAAAACGGCTGAACGCTTTGGGGCAACATCTTCAGGTGCTACAAAACGCGAGTATTCGCTCATATCATTGAAATACAATTCTGCTGAAATCATGGTCTGAGTGAAAGTGTGCAAGGGAGTGGATGTCAGTGGTATTGGTCAGTACATCTATCAGTATGGCAAGCTTTGGGACAACGCTCAAACTGCCAGCACAGAGGTCCCTGAACACAATTTGGAAGGCCAGCCACCAATCATCGTTTTGCACTCTGGTGTTGTAAAGAAGGTAGTGATGTATACGGAATATCGTCACACCTCTGAACTACTCATGCCTGCTGCACCAAGAGGGCAAGCCTGACTTGCATTCTATTTACTTACATGTACCTGTTCCACATCACAATCAGAAACTGTAGGATCAACTTGCATGGAGTCACTAGGCATGGATGCTGCGCCAACTGTACCGAATCTTGACCTGTGTGACTTCAAACTCTATTTTCCATGCTTTCGCTTATCAGATTGTCACCAAACTTGATAACTTGAATGATTAATAGTGTAGAAACAATTTCGAGGGAAAAAATATTTTTTGAAAAAATTACACATGTTCAGGTTTCTGCTGGCTGGGGCTCATATGTATTTGTAGACCACTTGACAAAGTGTGTACATTTAGCACCTACTTCCTCTACTATTGACGCTAAAGAAAGTGCTGATCTGTATATTCAACATGTATTTCGACTTCATGGTTTGAGTTCTAGTTTTGTATGTGATCGTGATCCAAGATTTACTGCAGCATTTTTTCAGGAATTGTTTGATCGCTTAGGAACAAAACTAGCATTTAGCATTTAGTACTGCCAATCACCCTCAGACAGATGGCCTAACTGAACGAGTAAACAGAATAATAGAGGATGTGCTGAGGGCTTTTGTAAATCATAAGCAAGATAACTGGGATATGCTCCTACCTCTCTGTGAGTTTTCTATCAACAGCGCTACTCAATCATCTACAGGAAACACACCGTTCTTCTTACATTATGGTCTAAATCCCATAGCGCCACCCGACTTCCTCAACCCGATTCAGGGAGGCAGAGATTCAGCTAATTGGTTGTAAGCAAGACAAGACGCGGTCAAGATCTCACAAGATGCGCTAGTGGCAGCTCAAGCTCGTCAGGCCTTCTATGCAGATCGGACAAGGGTCGAGGGAAAGCTGAACGTAGGAGATTTGGTAATGGTCTACGGGGATTTCCTCCTGACTCCTGAAGCTCGGGACCGACCATCCCATAAATTACGCCCCAAGTGGTTTGGCCCCTTTCCAATAACCCGAATGCCTACAAGCTCAAGTTGCCACATACCAGCCGCTGTCACCCGTTATTTAATGTGTCGGCACTCCGTGCCTACGAGAAGAACGCTATTCCTAATAGGAGACAGCCTACGCCTCCGCCTATCACGGACTTTGATGGTCATGCCCGCTACGTGGTGGAGAACATTCTCAGTCACCGCCGCCGCCAGAATCAGCTTCAGTACCTAGTCAAGTGGCAAGGCTACTCTGATGCCACTTGGGAGCCTGAACATTATTTGTTGGATGAATCTGGTAATGACATTGTTCCACTTCAGAAGTACAAAATCTTGGCTTCTGCCCGCTGAGTTTTGCAGTTGAACTTCTAGTTTTCACCTTACACATTTGTGGAGCTTATTACACTTTTATTTGCCTGGAGTTTCAGTCGTCTTATTGTGTTACTTCAGTGCGAAGCCTTTTCGTCTCGCACGTGTTTGCGCTTATTGTACTCTATTCCACTTGAGCATTTGGGTTATGAGCTCCTTCCTCTCCATAGGAGGGGGATGATGTAACAGTTTTCCCCTGTTCGCTATAACTTTGCACTCCCTCGCACCTCGTGCATCTTACGCCTGTCTATTAGCACTTTCATTGGCGCCATTGCCACATGTATACTATCACCTTTTGCACATGACTGGTTGAGGCACGCTCAACCAGGCCTCTTACTTTTCAAGTTCGATTAAACCTGTTACAGATACCGCGAAACCACGTAGTTTATCAATTTGACCACACCACTGGGAGACTGCATGATGCACGGATGTGTTAACAAATTCTTCAGATCCAATAGGACTACCCAGATATTTCACCCCACTAGTGACAATCTGGATGCCCGTGCCGATAAAAACACATTCAGCTTTCTGAAGAAACTCAGGTTTTACAAGCAGCTTAGTTTTATTCCAATTAACACCCATAAACTTTGCCGTGTTCAGCCAGCATATCCAGCCATCTACGCAATTCAAGCAGCCTACCAGCACCAGCAGAATCATGCGCATGCCAGTCCTGAAGTATTTCAGAGTGGGCTGTGTGTAATTCCTTGATCAGAGGAACAGTCGATAGGGCATACAGTGGCATCGCCAAAGGATCACCTTAGGTTGAACCCTCTGCCGATGCCAACTCCCCACCCCCCTCCAGTTACAAAAAACCGCGCTGGTTTGGCATACGTATTATTCGCCAATAAGGAGAGAGCCTGGCAACTATACTGGATGTTGTGCAGGGCCACATTTCTATTTAAATTATTGAAAGCGTTGCTGGCATCGACCAGCAATACACCCTCGGTGTCATGATTCGCAAAGCCATCCCGCATAACCCGAGTGGCTGCCTCAATACCCGCCGGCAAACCACTACAGGTTTGAATGTAACCGCAGGCGTGCTGTAATTGTGAGCAAGAGATTGAGATCGCAGCCTTGACTTCAAGCCTGCGCACCACTTCATAAACCCCAATGGAGCGAACGCCTGGATTTTTATTGAAGAGCAATTAGGCGACAATACGTGAAAGGCAGTAGTGCCTCACCTGAGATTGGCTTTGAGCACAGCGCTCTTGCAAAAGCAGCTAAAGTTTCGCAAATCTCTGTGGTAGCACCTTTAAATGCTTTGCACATGCGACGCCATAAATGGGAATCCACACCCGATGGACCCGCGGCCCCCTTTAAATTCATCGCTGTTTTCCGGATGAAGTCACCATTGACTCCAGAAAATCTGACCGGATCGACAAACGGCAGTGTCCCGGACAGTAGAGCACTGTTGTCCGCGGGTGCTGCGTCTGGGTGCTTGCTCTGAAGTACCGCGCCCAAAGACACAATGTTTTCATCAATCGTTATCTCATCCGTTATCTGTAAAACACCCTGCTGTCCAGTGCCAGCAATAGCCTCATCGAGGCAACGCAGTGCATCATGCACTCTCCCCATAGCCATGCGAGTCCTAAACTCACGGGCTTGGTCAGTACCGCCGCGTTTTCTACCACCGGATCGGCCACCGAGATTGCGCCAAATGTCCTGCCATTCATTCGAGGCCCTCCTGAAAGAGCGCATGCAGGTTTCCAAAACGCCACAAATCTAGCCGACGGCGAAGGTGCTGTGAATGCATTTTTGTCCCATTACTCCTGTTAGCTCGGTGCAAGGGCAAGGCAGGAAGAACGAACAGTTTATACAAGGCATCGATGGAACCGGAGATTACAAAGGTCTGTTTGTCTGTATTTCTTGAGCCATGAGCCGCACAAATTCTTTCCCCGTGCTGCCGGTGGGCACGAGGAGTAAATGCTTGTCCCAATGAACGATCTTATTGTAAATCTCGTCCACTGGAGTATCCACGACTCCACCCAAACCAGCCTCAAGCAATGGCTGTGCTTGAATCCCAGCAGGAAGTGTAGACCCGGATTCCGAACGGCACTGAGAAATTAAATCAGCCGACTCGGCTGAGGCGGGCAAAGCCAATGGGACGATGTTGACCCCCTCCTCATCATCCTCTGCGTGGCCATAGTCACGCGGCACCGCACCACCAGGTAGCACTCTCTTCGAACCGGCTTTCGAAAACTCAGGCAGCCGCATATGAGAGACCTTAAAAGTGAATGTGAATGATAATGATGACGATGATGATGATTATTTTTTTGTAATACTTCTATTTATGATGAAGAAAGGAAAAGGACAAAATGTTACGAGTTATGACAAACTGTCCACCAACGTAACCAGATCTTATACAGCCAGCACACGCGACAAAATGGCACAAAACTGACAAGGGGTACTGAGACATTCGGCGACCTGACACCTAGCTCCAACACTTCTCCAAGGCTCAAACCAACAACCTTCCAACTTGGAAGACTCAGGTTCGGGAAGGTCCAAGAGGGGAAGGAAAGCGCAACGAAGAAGAGCATGACGGCAACAAAGAATGCCGAAAGTAACTGGATGATGACGAAGCTAGTAATTATAATGTTTATCACATAAACTTGAGCCTCCCAAGTTGGGTGGTATGTTGTAGTAAGGCCGGTCTGTCCAATAGTCTTACACTTCACTATGGGACAAGTAAAGTCAGCCGCAGTATCTTTCCTTTTGTGGCACATGCAATAACTACCTTTTCTGGTCTTAGACTGACTGCTGTTTTTTTATTCATGTAAAGTAAAACTGTGGAGACAATGTGCAATAAAAAAATAAAAATACAATAATAATTATTATTGTTCAAGTAAAGTGTCCTGTTTTGTGCGGCCAAGCTTGGCCGTTCATTTTCTAGGTGTAATGTACTGCTGTTATTTTTTATCACTTCGTCCCTTTCTCTTCTTTGTTCATTTTTCAGTTGCAAGTTTAGTGTCAGTATACGCATTCGTTATTGCTCTCGCTTTCATTGATAAAATTCACACTTGTAAGTTTCACTGCTGTTGTTCTTAGTGGTATTTCTCTAACTTAGATTTTCTATCATAGTTCAATTTTGTTTTCATCGTCTTTTACTACAACGAAGATTCCTGATGAGTGTTGTACGAAAATTTGTTTGAATCCTCATTTTCTCTACACCATTTCTTCACATTTTCATCGTTTTATTGCACATTGTCACCACAGTTTTACATTACATGAATAAAGTGTACACAAATGTCGATCCAGCTTGTATTACTGATTGTGGGGCTCGCCGTTTGTTCAAATAATAATAATAGTTTTACATTCACACAAAAAAAGCTCGGTGCAGCACCAAACGCAGCAGGTGAACCCGACCCTCCACCATCGCCAACTCACGAAGCATATGAACTGGACTGTGACGGGCCGACCGAGCACCCCTGACACACAACACAGCGCAACGTAGCAGCGCAAAAGACACCCGACAGCGATAGTAACCCACCAACGACGAATGGCTACCTCCCGAAGATTGAGATTTAAGCAGGCAAAGGCGTCTGAGGAAGGCCGTGGATGCCAGCGCAGCTGCCTCATTCACGGATAACACTTAGGGTGCAAAGGCACCGCGCTCAATATTCACTGCTCTCTCCGGACATTGGAGTCTCTAAGCGCCCTCATGTTGATAATGAGGATGATGATGGCAATGATGATGATGATGACCTGAGCAGAATATCACATGGCACTTTAATAATTACATGGGATTAATATCTTACATTACACAATATATTTTTGGTACAATACCAGCAATCTGCAATTTCAAATTTGGACTTTACGGAGAATTTCAAAGTAAATGTTCGGTTAACGTAGGAGTTAACCGTTGGTAACAGCCCTGTACCATTGCTTCGCTGTTGGCCTTTATAACGGGTTGCATAACCCTCCTTACGTGTGTGCACAATCTTGCTCTCTCTACATACTGCTGTGTATCATAGACATCACCTGCCCACGCTCTGCGCATGCGCAGATTTCCTGTGCGCATAACAGAGCTTGCTGTATTTCCAGTTTCCTTGCCTGCAGTCAGCTTTAAAATTCTGACCCACCCTCCTCATCCCTTTTCTTACTCTTACACTCCACTCCACATATTTTGAAACACACGGATGCAGGCACTCCTCCGTAACTGGCCTCTCGCACACTACTATTAAACTCGCATGGGTCATAAACCGCTTCTGCTCAACGCAGGCCGACCCACCAACTCGCATGGGTCACAAACCGCTCCTGCCCAGCGCAGGCCGACCCACTTGGTCATATACAGCTCCTGCCCTTCGTAGGCCGACCACACGATTCGTTAACGCGCACTCAATTGAGGCCAGCTACTCTGCCCGACATTCCCATTCTTCCAAACTCACTCTTGTGTCCTTTGGTGTGTCGCGTCCTGCATGCGTGTGTGTCTACTCTATACTCTAGCATGGGGAGTAGAATGTTAACCTTAATTTGGCCGTCACAAGAATTCAGCGTATTCTTGCAGTTTTTATGTTTTGTTTCGGCTTGTATTGGACCAATTAAGCATGTTTATAAGTTTGAACTGAATATGTCCATGCGTTATGGAAATATTTATATGTTCCCAAAAGGGAACGTTGGCCGGATCGCGTACCAAAAAGACCCTGGTTTTTATGAAGGGAAGATGCAATATGATATAATGGATTATGTTGCCTTCTAAGTGTTTGTGGAGCAATGCAAACATGAACAAGCAGTAATGGAGAAGAAAAAATATGTAATAGTCGTCAAGGAGTGTCCAACAATGTTTCTTAGTGTTTTCGTCTGATACCGTTCGCGTCTCGTATACACCGTGGTATTCGATCCACGATCGAAATGCAGTCGAACTCCACACTTAGAACAGTAACATATCGTGGTTTGTCTGCACCATTTAAAACGACATTGTGTTCTTCATATTCTGTGTTGTCAAACGCCCTTATATTGCACATCAACAGCAAGACACTGGTGGTTCTGGGCGGGGTCGGCTATAATAAAATAGGACGGCGATCTCGGAATGAAATTGGATGTAGGACGTCGGCTTGGGGCTCGTCGCTGCTTGAAAAATTGGCACTCCCAGATCAGTTGTAAGACTGTGGAGCCAGACAAAAAGAATTACTTCATGAAGTACACTGAATCTCTCAAGATTGTCGGTCTCGGAGCTAATGTGGGCCTTGTTCGTATCGCCGGTATCGCGCGGTACTTACTCGTCAAATAGTGTTTAGAGATGTACAGGGTGTGTATATCTCGCAATTGGCAAGTGGGTGATGCTGTAGTGATCTCGTGGTGATCGTGAAGGGATTTGTCCAGTTCTATTTCAGGACCCCTATCGTAAACACCAGTCTATTTCACCCAACGCGTTGCTCCAGCGGGTTGGCGTTTTTTTGCCGTCGTACTCACTATCAACAGGACAGGCACCAACATCATCATCATCCTCTCCATTCGTCACCTGGTAGTTGTCTAGGTCCATATATCTTGCAAGTTCGATGAAACCCTTATCATCCGTTGAATCATCTGATTACTACTCTAGTTCATCGTCCATGTTCAGATCAACGAGAGTGGTGAGCACACATGCTCTTTCCCTGGGCACAGCAAATTCACTGCATCAGAATCACTGAACCATACCCACCATGCAGTGAACTGAGTTGTGAATGTGCAGTGCTCAGGGAAGGAGCAAGTGTGCTCACCACTTCTTTTCGAGTTGTGAAGCTGCAGAATGCCTTACCCCTATAGCGCTTACGTTCAGATTGCCAGTAATCGGTGGCGCTATGACTAGGTCCTGAAGTGTGTTGGAGTTCTCAACAATGCCCTTAGCTTCCATTGGAATCACTTTTGAGTCCCTTTCCAGAAAGGGCTGTGCTACTGTAAAAATGTCCCTCTGCCATACCTAATTACAGGTAAAGCGATATTTTCTGACAAAAATGCAACCGCGCGGAGGAAAAAATCATCGAAAGTCCAGGAGAACGGCATAAAGCACCCATACTTTGCTGAATATTGTTCAAGTGAATCTTTTCACACAAAAGAAAACCTACTTCAGAAATATATCCCTTTGGAGACTGTTTAGCAATCTTTACTTTGGCAAATGTCAGGCTCGCACAGCATTGCTGTATTCCGCATGCTTGTGAATCACAAATATATGACCAAATTTGGTTACCATGGAGACGGTCCAATCACCATCAAAACATCAAAAAGGCTCCATCAGTTATATATCCACGTTTACGGATGTTACAAACAAGGCATATGCGTTAGATATGCTGGTTCCTGAAATCTGGTGAAAATGAGGTATATCTGGGTCTCGGATCAGGCCAATGTTCCCTTTTGGGAACATCGAAGGAAGACGGCGGGTTTCTATGTGCTATGACCAAATTTTCGGTGAATCTTCAGGCCAGTTGGGTGGCCATAGTAGCAGAGTGCAATTCTTACGTGTGGATTAGCCTGATAAAGACTGTTTTTCACACCAGAATTCTCAATTTCTGAAGTACGGCCGAATACCGAAAATTCACGACATTTCGCGTTATATCCCGATACTTGACAATTTCAAAAGCCTGACAATTATTCCAAGATTCATGATCATCAGCCTTCTTGATATGTATATAAACAGAAAATGCGGAGGAAAAATGAATTTCCCTTGACCAAATCGCATGCGGAAAGATATGTTCCCTTTTGGGAACATTGGCCTGATTAAGGTTAATAGGAAATTTGAGGCCACAAGAGCAGTACGTGGCATGTGGCTTCAAATTTCCTAATACCAGCAATTATCCAATATTTATCTGGCACAATAATATTCTTAATGTAACTCAATTCAATGGTTTCCCGACTACCGTACTGGCAAAATATGTTGCCGCGTAACGCGTAACGCAGGGGGGTGCGGCGTAACGCGCGACCAGGCTAGTGCGACAAATTTTCGTTGAGTTTGTAACGCGCGTCCGGCGGGGTGCGGCGATCTTTTCATTGCAGTTTGCAAAAAATGATGCGGCAATAGCAAAAAAATGATGCGGCAATAGCAAAAAAGTGATGCGGCAATAGCAAAAAAAGGACTGCGGCAATATAGAAACCTGTGTAACGGCTCCTGTGCGACTTTGCATGTAACGCCCTGCGTGCGGCAAACATGTGCCAATGTAACGCTTCATGGCCTCACTGCGGCAACATATATTGCCAGTACGGTATATTGGCATACTCATTGATGATAATATATTCAGTTTTTCTCTGGATTGCCCGTAAAAGAGGCCTTTCTCATGATGATGCCGATTATCATTTTGCCTTTTGCGGTGGGCAATTATTTGCTTCCCTGGATACCGTGGCTCGTATAACAAAAGACGTTTGAATTAATTTGTTGCTCAGTGCCATCAGGCTCGTTAGTGCATTGCACTTGACCTGAGCAGAATAGCACATGTCACTTCAATAAAATATGTGAGATTATTATCTTTCATTAGACAATAATATATTTTTGGTACAATACCAGCAATCATCCAATATTCATCTGGCACAATAATATTCTGAATTTTACTCAATTCAATCGTTTCCCGGCTATATTGACATATTGATTGACGATAATCTATTCAGTTTTCTCTGGATTGCCCGTAAAAGAGGCCCTTCTCATGATGATGATGCTACACACGACTACCAGTTCTTGAAGTCTTTGGCCTCCCTTTTTGTAGAGCGCCATAATGATCTTAAATACCCTGTTGTCATGGGTATGCTGCGTACCCGATTATCATTTTGCCTTTTGCGGTGGGCAGTTACTTTCTTCCGTGGATGCCGTGGCTCGTATAACAAAAGATGTTTGAACTCATTTGTTACTCAGTGCCGTCAGGCTCGTTAGTGCATTGCACTTGACTTGAGCGGAATATCGCATGTCACTTCAATAATTATGTGGGATTAGTATCATTATTCTTACATTAGACAATATATTTTTGGTGCAATATCAGCAATCTTCCAATATTTATCTGGCACAATAATATTCTTAATTTAACTCAATTCAATGGTTACCCGACTATATTGAAATATTCATTGCTGATAATCTATTCAGTTTTCTCTGGATTGCCCGTAAAAGAGGCCCTTCTCATGATGATGATGATGATGGTGATGATGACTTTGTTCCACCCTGCAGCTTCGAATCACACTCTGTATTAGCAAGATTGCCAAAGCCCCATCAGTAGGCATATGCGGATAATGCCGGCAGAAAACTTGGCAGAATTCGCTACTTTCTCTGGTAAGTTTCATGCATGTTTGGTATGTGGATAAAGAAATGGAGCAGAATTCGAGGAATTGCCCGCCATAAGGTTTGTATGGTTCTGCCACTTTCACTGCTTTTCGAGCATTATCCGCTAATGCCTACAAATCAGTGTTCAACTCTACATACCACTACCAGTACATTTTCTATGGGGTACGCTCCGCCGATCGCGAAAACTCACATCACATGTTGTCATGTTCGGACAGTTCCCGTTGTACGCTCTCAGCCCTTTTCAGCTACCAATGGAGTTAAAAACATAGCACTCCCTAACAGAAACCCACTCAGCTTATGCTCGTCATCAGCATAGTCTTGGACAGGTTTTCGGATCAATGGCAGGCTAGCCTTTGTTGACCGTAGAACGGATCGTACTGTGAACACATTATCAGTACCCGGTAAATAGAATGATGTCTTCACTTGTAGGTATATGTACATGTATGGCTGACCAGAATGCACTGTAGACAGCCTGATGGACTGTTCTACTACTGGACCGTCAAGAGCCAGGCGCATTGTAGGTTGACAGCCCAGATCAGTGCATATTGGTCTCAGAAGCTCTAAGCATTTGCTTGTGGTTTTAGATGCTGTCAACTACGTGTCATGTGGTTGCATGCGTGCGTCAATGCCAATGGGGTAGCAACCCATCACATGCTATGAAAGTATAGGATATTGTGAACTCTGCGCCCTAAGAGATATTCGGCTGTATGCTGTATGAGTGTGAAGCAAACTAACTTCTAAAAGTCATGAACTACAGTGCTGCTCAATGAAGTTCAGTCGCGCCACCAAAGTTAGCGTGGTGCACGATCTCGCACCCCGGATTTAACATGGGCCACAGATGCGGAATGCCCGTTACGTACTTGAGTGATGCGACTGGATTTCAATGAGCAAGCCATGCACATGCATAGTACCTGAACACCAGCACAGGCTGTCTGGAGAGCTGCGGCAAACTCCCAAACATGCACACACCTACACATGTATGAGCATGGACTCTCTTACACAACCGGAAAGCTCTACCTGAAGAACTTGATTTACAGATGCTGTTTCTGGTGGCGCAAGCATAGTATAATGTATAGCAGCTTTAAGGGCAAAGGAAAGGCATAGTGCTCTTGTTTCTACAGCAGACAGTGCCATCATCAAGGAAGTCAGAACTTGAGTTTGACTGTCAGCATGATGGCTGGCAATACAGAGTTTGAGCACCTGGCATTGCAGGGCTAAAAAAAGGCCTTTTAGGCAGCTGTGGATAAAAAGAACAAAGCATTACAGGAGTTCTAAATTGGTGAAGGGGCATGTTTTTTTTGCAAGTTTTACTTTAACAATATCGTTGATACTTTATCTGCCGGCTGCGCGGATTTTTTGTATTACTACTGAACGAAAAGAAGCCATAATGGTAAGCAAGGACGAACAGCAAACAACATGCAGCAATATGCAAACTGCGCCTATCATTCCTCTGTGGTGCGTTGTGCAAAGAAAGAAACATAGAAAGGAATGAAAGTTATGCCGTGCTCATTGTTGCATACTCCGGTTCGGGGGTTGTTTCGACCCCAGTTGAAGTCATTTCGTACGCATCGTTCTCTGTCAATTGACTCACAAAAATGGCCGATGGCTTGGCGTTCTCGCTCTCTGTAATGGTGATAGTCTTTGCCTTGCCTCGATATCGCGCCAAATAAATTATTATCAAAGCAGCAGGTATAATCAATCCAGCGAGAAAACCAATGACTCCTGCAACAATATTGGACGATGTTGAAGATGGTGTTGTCTGTTCCGCTGAAGAGAAAACGGATCAGCGACATAACATAAAATGCATAAAACAATCGTATCTGTGATGAACATGCCCTGCTTATGCTCACCTTGTTGTTCCGGCTGAGCATACTGACCAGGTTCTCGAAGAAGATTTCTGGCCAAGCAAAGTTTCCATCAGGGAATGGATATTTGCATCTGACAGCACAACCTTGGATCAGTCTGCTAGTAACTAAACCATGCAATTGGACCCACACCCACCTTCCTCACTGAACCCACACGCACACCCGTTCTTTCCTACCAGACACTCCCTTCCCACTCACCAGCATTCTGGACCACCCCAGCTTACACTCCTATGAGCAAACTGTCGTTCTGTAGTGAATAAGTGTACAGAGCTTTCTATAGTTGCTGAAGAGTGGCAGCCTGACATAATCTGCCTAACTGAAGCATGTCTGAGAATACCAAAGTATGTGTGCAAGTGGATCTCTCCGATTTCGCTCAAAATTTGCAGGTAGGTTCCCTTTGGGGTGTGGATCGAGTGTGCAAAGCCCTTGAAAAAGTTTCTGAAGGGAACCTTGAAATTTGCATACCCCTCAAAAATGGCAGAAATATCACATTATTTTTGGGTCTAGAAACAAGTCACGCCACAGCGTATACGAACAAGCTATGAACAAAACTCCATCAAGCCAACATTGCCTTGCCTTAGAAGAGTTCCTGGAGCAGTACCGCTTAGCCACGCCAGCATCCCAGAAGACGAGGTCCATCACCCCCTGACGCCACAAATGATCGTCTTGAAAATAGCCAATTTACAAGCGCCGGCAAAACAGCCAGCTACGTCCTCAATTGGGCAGAACTATACACCGGCAGATAGTAGAACACCTCTTCTAGCGCTGAGGACATGTCCCCCATCTTCCTTTTGGGGTTTTCTTGAAATAAACTTTTTTGAATTTTTCCACTCGACCATGCTGAAATACGGCCAAAGTCATACCTGCGCAGGAAAGCTCGCCCCTCCGCGACGTCTCCTCAGCAATTTCTACTCCAACACTACTCCCAAGGCTGCAGAACAAAGTGTAGTGTTGACTCTGACAAGGAAAAGCAGCGGTGAGCACTTGTCACTCCAAACGACAAGCTTCTCCTTGCGCCACCAATAATTTTTTGTGCGACTGTTGATGCAAAAGTGACTGAAGGCCTGAGCGCAGTTTTTGAATTTTATTGCAAGATGCACGGTGAAATCGCGTGCTCTGTGACGTAGGATGACGCTTGCTGCATCACGATACGCGGGCATCGATCGCGAATGTGCCTGGAACGCTCCTTGGAACAGACCATGATGGCAGAGGTAAGATGAGCTTCATTTCCTGCTTGAACTGCTGAGAACCCCCACAAACTGTCCTAGGAGTGTTGCAATGGCAGCAAGCCGTTGAAATATGCCCCGTACAGCATGGAGAGTTATTCGTCTTTCACACTTACCCCCTGCAATCCCGAACATAGTCCAACACTAAAAGTCCCTTGTTTTCATGTCGATGCTCGACAAAAGCGGCTAGCTCGGTCCCTTTGTACTTGTGTTGACTGGCATGCCGGCACGCGAGCAGCACTGGCTGCACGCACTTGTCGCGTGAACTGCATGAGAGATTTCTTACGTCATGAAGAATGTGATTTCATCATCATTTCACTGGTCTTCGACCTACATGGTCAGGGAAAGTCCCGGTTCGTAGGCCTACAACACGGTCAGGGTGTTCTTGAGCACAGTATTCACAACAAAAGTGTGATCACTTCCAGACCAACGGGCGTTCAAGGCGAGTAACAAGCGCACTTGACGAAGCTCCGAAGGTGACTCTGAAATCTCGTGAGCCGTGGGCCACGCGACTTGGCATTCTTGCGTCACAAGGCACGTGATTTCACCGTGCATCTTGCAATAAAATTCAAAAACTGCGCTCAGGCCTTCAGTCACTTTTGCATCAACAGTCGCACAAAATATTATTGGTGGCGCAAGGAGAAGCTTGTCGTTTGGAGTGACAAGTGCTCACCGCTGCTTTTCCTTGTCAGAGTCAACACTACACTTTGTTCTGCGGCCTTGGGAGTAGTGTTGGAGAAGAAATTGCTGAGGAGACGTCGCGGAGGGGCGAGCTTTCCTGCGCAGGTATGACTTTGGCCGTATTTCAGCATGGTCGAGTGGAAAAATGCAAAAAAGTTTATTTCAAGAAAACCCCAAAAGGAAGATGGGGGACATGTCCTCAGCGCTAGAAGAGGTGTTCTACTATCTGCCGGTGTATAGTTCTGGCCAATTGAGGACGAAGCTGGCTGTTTTGCCAGCGCTGGCTATTTTCAAGACGATCATTTGTGGCGTCAGGGGGTGATGGACCTCGTCTTCTGGGATGCTGGCGTGGCTAAGCGGTACTGCTCCAGGAACTCTTCTAAGGTGAGGCAATGTTGGCTTGATGGAGTTTTGTTATTAGCTTGTTCGTATACGCTGTGGCGTGACTCGTTTCTAGACCCATAAATAATGTGATATTTCGGCCATTTTTGAGGGGTATGCAAATTTCAAGGTTCCCTTCAGAAACATTTTCAAGGGCTTTGCACAATTGATCCACACCCCAAAGGGAACGTACCTGCACATTTTGAGCGAAATCGGAGAGATCCACTTGCACACATACTTTGGTATTCTCAGACATGCTCTCTTAACCCTTTCACCAATGTAAACGTACATATACGTCATGACCTGTACACCTGCCCCACTGATGACACATCTTTAGGTCCTCAGAGTACGGTGAGTTTGTACCGATGCCAAAGCGTCAGTGGGGCCTGTAGCTGCAGCTCAGTGGACAGAAGGCATTCACCAACACGTGGCCACCGCGGTGGACCGGCCTGCACAACTTGCAGGCCACGAGATTCATAGTTTGAAGTGCGTTTTTCACATATCACAGAAAGAAAGAAAAAAGTTTGCATGAAAGTGAGTATTCGATATGATGCAGCGGCGCTTTTCAGCAAGGCAAGCAGCTGAGTTTGTCAAGTTGTCAGCCTTGATGCTGGGAGCGATGTTGAGCCGTTTGTAGACGATAGTGACTCCGGGGATTATTCTGGTGACAGCGATATCGCGTAAGGGTCATCCTCAGAGGATGACAAATTTGTTGACGTTGACGATGTCACAGCTGACACTGAAGTGGACGCGCGTGACCAGGAGGATATTGAAAGTAACGGCAGTGCCTCCGACAACGATGCTGTTGATTGGCTGCTTCAGAGAAGAGTCACGTCGCATACAATGAAGTTTGATGGGAGTGAAGGTGAGAATTTTTGAAAATTGGAAAAAATTGAAATTGAAGTCTGTTGTACAAATAATCACGTATGCATGTGCAGTGACACCCAGTATGGCAGGTACACAAACTAATTATGCACGTGGTGCCCACAACACTGCCAGAACTATCACAAAGGCTAAACAACAGAAGAAATTTTATTAGTGCAATTAAGAGTATAATCGATGCAGACATGGCCAGACAACAACGAGTTCATGGAATTTTTAAGGATTTTTATGTTATTCAAAATCGATTTTCGTGTTCCGCTCATCAGTGAATAGTATCGGAAATGAGGGTACTGTGTACAAAAAAGTTTGTACTCTTAATTGCACTAATAAAATTGCTTTCTCCACGCCGACTCTTTGAACAGAAGAAATCAAATTTATATTTGTGCTGTTGGAAAGTTTGTGAGGAATCTCTATTTTTTACTGATCATTATACACCAACAGTAGAGGAATGCGGATATTGCTTGCTACATGCGTGTATTCTCTGTATGTGTGCTCGCGCACGCATTCGTACGCTTCATGCATGTACATGCCTGGCACACCATAATGCTTAAGGGCATGGAAGAAGGAAGGGAATATCTACAACCTACCTTAGTTCACTGGAAATGCTGGCATAAAAGTGTACTTACCATACAACGCCACCACACTCGACTACGTCCAGCTGTACTTCACAGACGAGTTCTGGACACTGCTGGTGACGGAGACCAACCGGTTTGCAGAACAGTATATTACAGTAAAAAAGGTGACGCATTGGCGCGACACAGCATCGCGGGGTGTTGGAAGGATGTGGACGCCGCAGACATGAAAGTCTTCATGGGCCTGTATTTTATGACAGGTCTTGTGTGGAAACCGGAGCTGGACCACTACTGGTCAACCGACCCCTACACCTGCACACCTGGTTTCGGCAAGGCAATGCCACCTGACCGATGGCTGGCGATATTGCAGTTCCTGCACTTTGCCGACAACTCAAATGCAGACCAATCTGACAAGTTGACCAAGATCCAGCCACTGATCACACTGCTGAACCGCCGTTTCCAGCAAGTGTACATGCCCATGGCGCGCATTAGCATTGATGAGGAGCTTGTGGCCTGGAAGGGGCGCCACAGCTTCCATCAATATATTCCGTCCAAGCGAGCTCGGTTCGGAATCAAAATCGTTGCCTTGTGTGAGGACTCCGGCTACCTGTATAATTTCATTATCTATGTCGGCAAAGGCAATGCCTCATTTGATGCTGATGTGGTCCGCCAAGTCGGTGTATCCGGAGCTGTCGTCGCCAAACTGATGAAACCTCTCGCTGGCAAGGGATACCAGTTGTTCGTTGACAACTGGTATAGTGGAGTGGCTTTGGCACGATACCTGGCTGACAACGGCACCGCAGTTTGTGGTACAGTGCGGAAGAACCGCTTGGGGTTGCCCAAGCGCACTGCAAGCAAGGGTGGGTTGAAGAAGGGAGAGTTCGTCAGCCGCAGCTCTGATGGCCTTCTATATGTCAAGCTGCGCGACATGAAGGAATTCTGCTTTTTGTCATCCATGCACGCCGCAAATGTCATCGCCATCAGGAAACGTGACCGCCAGGGCAGGATGGTGAGAAAGTTGACCCTTGTGCAGGATTACAACAAGTTCATGGGTGGCGTTGACAGGAACGACGAGATGCTCTCCTTTTACACGTCAGCACGGAACAGTCTTACAAATGGTACAAGAAGTGGGCTGGACACGTGATGGAAGAGTGCCTTCTGAATGCCTACCTAAGTCAGAAGAAGAATGGCGGCACCCTATCCCACTACGACTTCATCCGTGTTGTGTGCTCCATGCTTATCGACGCCGGGAAAGTTAAGCTCCGGGAGATCCGTGTCGCCGATGAACCACTGCCCACAACTGCTGCAGCTCATCAGCAGCCACAGTGTCAGCCACACCTCTGCCTCACTGAACGCCATCAGCCGACAATTCTCCCCGCTACACCGAAGGAGGAGAGCCCACAAAAGCGCTGCGTTGTATACTCGGCAAGAGGTGTCCGGTGGGAGTCTCGATACGTCTGCGAGGAGTGCCCCATTGCCCCAGGATTGTGTGCTGCACCTTGCTTCAAGGTGTGCCACACACAGCTTGATTATGGCCAGATTTTTCAAGTCCTGTTTGGGAAATGCAAGGATCTGCCAGTATTGTTGATTTTATAGGAAAATTCGCAAAAATCGCCTACTTTCAACTGTATTTATTCCCGTAGCTATGCAGAAGACGTTACTTCAGTAACGTCTGGCGCTAGCCAGGGTCCACACAGCTTTAATTTGTTATTAAATTTTGTGTTTTTGTTTGTTTGTTTGTGTCACGCCTGGCACTATCCCGTATCTGTCCCGTACCGTACCGTACCATCAAACACAGCTGGCCACATACAGCTGGCCGCAATATTCAAGTAGGGCTTTCAAACGCAAGATCATAACGTGAAGCAACTTGGAAGAATGGGTATGAATGCGAAGTGTATGGGGGAATGCATGTAGGGCGATAGTGCGGGTTCGAATCCCAGGATATGCCTGAAAAAATAGGAGAATTGAAAAATGTATAACATCCCTATGCTCAAGTCTGTGGAAAGCAATTGTTTCGCTCTGTTAGAGCTCATCAGCACAGCTCAGAGGACCGAAGCGCAGCTCTTCGCAATGAAATACGTTTCCGTAAAGCAAAGCATCCCTATGCTTTTTTTGCCGGCATCAAGGCGGTAGACGGTGTCGTATTACCCTCGATCGTACATGTCCCGTACCTATCCCGTACCGTACCGTACCATCAAAGACGGCTGGCCACAATGCATATTCAAATAGGGCTTTGAAATGCAAGATCATAACGTGGAGCAACTTGGAAGAATTAGTATGAATGCGAAGTGTATCGGGGGATGCATGCAGGGCGCACGATAGTGCGGGTTCGAATCCCAGGTTATGTCTTTAAATAAAGGATTTTTTTAAAGAATTTATAACATCCCTATGCTTTTTTTGTCTAGGTCATCAAGGCAAAAAAGCATAGCGTAGGGCCCTGAGCTTCCAAGTTCTCTCGTTTAATAGATTCACTGTACATATGTACATACCCACAACCTACAACAAATTTTGGACGAGAATAAGCATTTTGAAAAATCTCCATTTTTGGCACTCTGGGAGAGGATTTTATGGTCAGGGCTGAAAGGATTAATCATGATTACGCATTATGAGACCTTCCGGAGGGACAGGCCCCCTGCAGAGAATAAGTCCAGGACAAGTGCAAGAGGTTACGGTGGTGTCGCTATCCTTGTTCAACAGAATAAGTAAAAGTCTGTTGCCGTGCGTCCCGATCTAGCTCGTGATGGGTGCGAAGCCGTTTGGGTTCAACTCCAGCCGTATCCGGCTGCAGCTGAGCCGATCCTCCTCCGCTGCAGTTATCGTCCACCTTATGCTAAGACTACAGATATAGCAAGGTACTGCCAGACTCTCGAAGACGCACTCATTACTCTTCCTCTTTCATCTTCTCACGTTATCTTGACGGGTGATTTTAACAGCAAGCACACTTCATGGTGCTCAACAGATTCCACCAACACTGCCGGTGCTGAATTGTATCGCACGCACAGTTCATTTGGTCTTCACTAACTCGTCAACACATGTACATACATGTCACCCTCTGGGGTCCAACCCTGCTTGGATTTGGTGTTGATTGACCGTGCCAATCTCTCATCTTGCGTCGAAACTGAGTGCCCTCTGGGCGCCTCACACCATGCCATTGTGTACTGCCAGTTCGACATCCCACTGCCTCAGTCTCCCCGCGAGACAAAGTCTCAAGCTCAGGAGCCTAACCCTATGTCTTTCGATCTCCGACACGTTGCACCTGCGTGGGAGGCGGTCAATGCAGACTTAGACTAAGTACCTTGGAACTCATTAATATCCTCAGACATGGACAGTGCACTTAGTAACCTGCACAGTGTCCTGCAGACTGTGCTGTCCAAGTATGTTCCCCTTCATAGCTCCCGCAAACCAAATCGTACCCCCTCAACCCCAGGGTCTACACGCAAATATCATGCATGGGTTTCAAGTTGAAGTGTGTCCTATTCAGCCTCTCCAAGAAATTCCCTACGGACTACAACCTATCAGCATATAAAGCATAGCGGAACAAGGTGAGGCATCTTTCCCGCTGGTACCACCGCCAGTACATTCGTTCAATCAAAAAAACACTTCCCTCAGGCAGCACTACGCTTCACCAGTTTGTCCGCAGCCAATGATCGCACAAACTAAAACCTGGCATCCCTGACATTGCAAGCCCTGATGGGCTGCTGGTGTCTGACAGCTTCCAAAAACCAACCATCCTCAACAAGCAGTTTACCTCTGTCATGGTGCCTGATGACCCACGTTTAGTAATACCCCCTCTCCAGTATGACACTCGTCTTACTCGCCAATTCACCCGCGTTCATACCACGACAGCAGATGTTCGTAAAGCAATCTCAAACCTGAAATCTGGGAAAGCGCCAGGGCTAGATGGTATCACAAACAATACGATAAAGAAGCTAGCTCCTGCGATTTCTTTTCCACTTAGCCGCCTATTTAACCTCTCCTTCAACACAGGCAAGTTCCCTGCCGACTGTAAACTGGCTAAAATTGTGCCTATTTACAAGTGCAAAGGGAACAAATCCCAAGTTAGTAACTACCTCCCATTTTCCCTCCTGTCCTGTATTTCCAAACTTTGCAAACGGCTCTTCTTCAATCAATTATATAATCATATTTCTCCTGCTCTGGATCCCGCGCAATCTGGGTTTCGTCGTGGTGACTCGACCGCTCTACAGCTCACCAAGCTGGTCCAAAACATTGCCGACCATCGTCATATGGGGCGGAAAGTTGCCATGTGCTTTTTCGACCTCGAGAAAGCTTTCGACACCGTGTGGCACTGTGCATTACTTGCTAAACTTTCCAAAGGTTTCGGCGTGTGTGGCGCAGCGCTGGAGTGGATTACAGACTACCTATCCGGCAGAACGCAAGTTGTCTTTGTAGGTGGACTTCCCTCAGATGCATCACCTGTTCTGTCCGGAGTGCCCAAGGGATCCATCCTAGGGCCTCTCCCTTTCCTAGATGTACTGTAAAAGCCGTTATTCTAACGACGCGCATATATAGCGATTTCCCAAAATTGACTAGCTTACGTGTACCAAAGGTAACGATTCCCACTCATTCTCAACGCTCAATAGGACAGTATATGTATCGATTTCTGCGTAACGATTTCTATTCTAACGACAGATGTCTCCTTGTTAACTCGTTAGAGTTAGCACTTCGTTATATATATATGGCTTTTAATGATCTTCCCAGTCATTTTGAAGGTGTGTCCTTATTCGCTGACTACTGCACTGCTCCGGTTCAATGAGTGTCTAGACAGACTGCGAGACAGTCTCCAGAGCGGTATCAACGAAGCTTGTGAGATGGTCGGGACCGAGCCTCCGGTATCAAGAGGAAGTCCCTGTACACCATCACTAGGTCTCCAACTGTTAAATTTTCGGGTGCTCGGCCTCGGTCAGCATAAATTGTCTGACGAGCCTGAGCCACCAGCAGTCCAGCACAGCATCTCTTGCGACAGCTAGAGCTTCATTACGTGCCTCCAGCCAGTCACCAGCATTCTCTCCCCCTCATTTTCCCCTCATTTTTCCCATCTCCCAAACAGTTGCAAGATTCTATTCTACCGATGCTATATTCTGCCTTTATTATGAGTACGCTGACATAGCATGGTGTGGTCTTAGTGTAGCTGCTGTTTCCAAGCTTGAAATTCACCATAGAAAATATTAACGGCTACTAGTATTTGGAAAATTCCTCAAACAATAAGAGGACAGAGAAATTGTTTTAAATCCGATTTTCACGCACTAAGCAATCATCAGAAAACAGTAATGAGAAATCTGGATCAGTATTGGTTTATAATTATACCCACAAAGCAAAGTGTAAATGGCTGCATAATTATCATAATCCCTCATGCATAACAGTAAGCGTATTGTACTCTCCTCTCCACTTGCCGATCAACGCCAAGCACACCTGTGTGCACTCGTTCAGAAATTTTATCTTAAGCAAACTCCCAGGCACTTCAAGAAATGTGATTAGTTCCAGTGAGAGAGAAATACAAGACACCAGGTATCATTACCTTCCCCTCGATTGTCCCTAATGATCAAATCACCTATCTTTATGGCCTACACATTTTGGCTCAAACTTTCTTATAATATTCACTGTTCACAGTCTCTCTCAGCTTTTAAGGATGCATTTCAGCTAAAATAGTACTGTATTGTGCTCCCTGCTGTTGACACATGGTGTCACCTCCCTTCCTTTTCTCCGTGGTTGGAATCACCCCCATTTTTTATATTGGCTATGTATGATTATGTGCCATGAAGTGGAGACGATAAATAAATAAATAACTTAGAACTTTCCAAGCAGGAAGGCTGTTGGACTGCGCATCCAAGATGTGCTAGAGCCGTTAGCCAGTTAGTTGTAGAACGTCAGTACCGTCGGTCAGTGTCGTGCAATGTTATCGCATGAGCTGATTGCTTAGTAGCTGATGATGTTAGTGGACAGTATAGCGTAACTTGGTTCCTTTCTCTTTTGTATAAAACAAACATAATCTCGACTTACATGTACAGGGGAGAGCACAGGCTGGAGCTGGTTCAGACCAATGTCCACCTTTCAAGCAAAACGTTGTTGTTGGATCCATTGTTGTGTAGCCAGCAGAACAGGAGTACTTTCTCCCTGTTCCTAGGTCCAGACTACCATTGTCTATCAGCCCGTTGGCGGGGGCAAGTAATTCAGGGCACGCCATTGTGCTGTCTGCAAGTTAAGGAATAGTTGGCAGAAAAGTGGCTTTAAAACTTCTCAATGTATGCGATGACATTGCACGACACTGACCCGGCCTTCCTTATGTTATTTCTGAACCTTCCTAATTGGAAGGCTGTTGGAGTGCGCATCCAAGATATGCTAGAGATTTTAGCCAGTTACTTGGTCCGAGTGAGCGATATTGTCGCTTATCTTTCAGCTTTCGGCTTCAGCTTACGACGAGACCAGTAGGATATTTGACAAAGCGGTCTAACTACAATTCGAACCAGCAAAGCAGCACACCACCCAACTTGGGTGGGTCATAAATATCTGCTGCTGTGCTGCTTCGAATTGTAGTTAGACCGCTTTGTCAAATATCCTACTGGTCTCGTCATAGTCCAGTAACAATCGACATTCTTTGTTCCGTTGGGACTGTAGCTTGTGCTCATTTTCGTTGCGCTTGCCTTCCCCTCTTTGGTCTTTCCATAACCTTGAACCTTCCAAGTTGAAAGGCTGTCGGTTATCGCTACGGAGATGTGTTGAAGCTAGGTGGCAGGACGTCGAATGTCTCAGTACTCTGTCAGTTTTGTGCCTAGTTGTTGCACTTTCTGACTGTATATGGCATCTGGTTACAGTGATGGAGAGTTACTCTCAACTTGTATCTATTCCTTTCTACACGTATTATTGGCTCAACATCCGAGTTTCAAATTGCACACCTGATGAGCCGTCACGGGCCATACGGCGAAACGTACGTCGTGTGAAACAACTTGTTTAGTAGTCAACTAGTCCATCACAACTAGTCCATCACTGTATATAGTATCTGGTTACAGTGATGGAGAGTTACTCTCAACTCGTATCTATATTTCCTTTTCCTTTCTACGCTTTTTATTTGCTCAACATCCGAGTTTCAAATAATATTATGCATGTCTATAAAATCAACCACGTGTTCCTGACTCCATGAAATTGTCTTTCTATTCTTTGACTCCATGAAATCATTGTCTTTCTATTTCTGACTCCAAATGATTGATAGATGAGAAGGTTGGAATTTATGGCAGATAATAGAAGTTTAACGATGATATTCACAAAGTGAGTATATCAATGGCAGAAAGAGCTTTTCGGAAGGGACCAGGGACACATATCACTCTAAAATCAGAGGGGAGACCGTTTCAGAGAATGCTTCCCCGAAACATCATGGTCGATCGTCCCACAGGCCCACGAAGATGGCCCGAGGATGGTCATCATTTTGGTCAGATAATCCGTTCTGAACATTATCATGGTAGCTCTACCCTTGTCTGGACGGGATATAACAACATCTGGGTTCTTACGAAGTTGCTTAATGGCCTAAAGGGGCAGCGCGGCGGTAAGTCCCGGAAAAATCGAATTTCTAAATTCATATCGAATGCTACATCAGTTGAAAGAGTTTGAACAGCTACAAAAGCTCTGAAAAGTTGTCTCGATCTGACCAGCAGTTCAAGAGTTATGGCCGAGAATGTTGCCTTGCAAGGAAGGAATAATTTTTTTGTTGCACGCTTTTATTTTTTGGCAGTACTGTATTTGAATGTGAGCAGACCGTGCGAAACTTGTCCAGATACATAGCCAGCAATCGCATGTAATCTCGTACATTGAAAATCAACATAATTTTGCGAATCGACCTTTTTTTCAGGATCACTTTTCAACGAGGACGAAGCAAAGTCGGCCGAACGAAGCCTAGAGGAAGAAAATCACCCTCTCCACTTCACCATCACGATACTGACATAGATACGAGATGAAACAACTAAAAAATTCACAAGAAAACTGTACGACCATCATCGCGCTGACTTTGGTCTGACTTTGGTCTGAGAATTTCTATCACGATCAAAAATGTACGAGGAGCACTCAAAAATCAGCCACAGACGTACCTTTATCGCTCTCTACTCCTTTTTCAAGGCACAAAAGTCGACTCTCCACTTTCAAACCAGGAACCAGACAGACCAGTGGTCCTTTTCAGCTGCTCCACGAGCGCAGGAAATGTTCACCAAGGGGCGCAGAGCAGCATCCATTCCAGAAAAATAGCTAAAATACGAGTGAGACTGCATGCCTGAGTACATGAGTACATGTATGAGTACATGCAGAAAATAGTCAATTTCAGCGTTTCTGCTCCAAACAGCAACTAGCTTCGACTAGAAACAAAGATTACACCAAAGGATCAAACAACAACCATTTTCTGCAGTTTTTTTGCAGATGGCTTCCTTGTGCTTGGCCCAGCACGCCAAAAATCACACCTCGGAGGAGTACAAAAATTACAACTCTCAGATGTCCTTGATTGCTGGCCATGATCACGTTTTTTAGCCATGTATTGGGCTGAACATCGGCGGGCTTGCAGCAGGACTTTTGCCAGCACGCTCGTGACGTTGCAGATATGTGGCTTGATTATTGTAGTTGACGATGATTTAGTGACTTCGGCAAGTTTGAGTCGTGTCAAGAAGTCAGGTAGGATTCGGTACTAGGCAATAGTGGAACGTGAGTGGCAGTCCTTGCCGAATTTTGAGGGGGTCCTGGATTTGGTGTGCAGCGCTGTGGAAATGGCTTGCTATGGAGGTCCCAGCACTAGATGTTGTATGAAAGGTAAGACGTCGTAGCGCGTGCTAAACCTAAAATAATTCAAAAATTGACTTGGGTCTGTGGGATCCCGGGAGTCTGGGAGAGAACGCCCACTCGTGCCGTTGTGACAGATTCCAGGGCCACGTTGAGGGGCCCTATCCCACCACCCATGGCTGCTACTGGGCTTTAATGGCAAGAATATGTGAAAAATTGTAAATGCATTAAATTTTGTTTGGCTCCTGGGTGGCTTCCACACCGTGGCACTATGCCGGAATTTGGAGTTTTCCGGGCTGGTAAGCCTGCCAGTGAGACGCAAGAACTTTTAAGTCACGTCCAGGGGGCCAGCATAGTGGCAGGAGTGTGTGGTGAAAATTTCACTCAAATCCATTGAGAGACACCACAGTTACGGTCAATTGAATGCAATATAAAATTTATGGGTAGGCTGCTACCCTAAGGTTTTCGCGAGTGAGTGAAAAGGAACAAGCTTCTGGAGGTGATTCCGCGAACCTATACGCCTCCGCAGCTAATGATGCACGGCATGAAGCTGCTGACATGTCTGATTTGGCGGGAATGGAGGATAGCTGTTGTTGAAAAAGCTCAAACTCAGCCAAGATGTCTAAAAGGTTAAACCGAGGAAGTATACCGAAGTCCACACCACCACAGAGAACTTTCTCCTCAATCTGAGTGAGGGTGACCCCGGTGAGATTGATGATAGTGTTAAAATTCTTGCTGGCGGCACCAAATCGATCCATCCGCAATGTGGAAATTAGGTAAGAGTGTTTGTTGGTTAGTTTAGTGCGTTGTTTACGGTCACATTCAGACAGTTGCCAAGAGAATCCAATGAAATCAAAGATACTGAGAGACAAGCGAAGTTTGCAGTTTGCAGATGTAAACTTACACCGTGCACTCTGCAGATTGTATTTGGCTTTCTCTAAATCGCCCTTCAACAGTACTTTCTCAATGGAGATGGAATCATGTAGCTTCAACTTCTATACACGTTTTTGGAGGTACATCGGAGCAACGGAAAACTGAAGGCATTGCCTGAGTAGGCGCACGTGGAATATGGCAGTGTTAAGGCATCCTCGGCGTGCAATGACATCATTCAAGTACTCCAACTGTGCAGCAGGAAGCCGCTGCATGACATAGATAAAACACCGTCGAGGCGACAAAAACCATAGGATAGCAAGGCTTGTCATGGATTGCATTTAGGCCAATAGACAGGCCATCAGCATGTGGGCAAGGCCACCTACTTCACTGGGGCGAAGTAAGACCAGCGCAACACAGGCATGAGTGGTCACAGGCACCACTCGTCAACACTAACAAAACAACATGTGAGCCGCGGCCAGCAAAAAAGGTACTATAGAAAATTACGGAAATTGTTCAGAATGGGTGTTTGAAGTTCGGAATTGAAAAAAATCTTTTTGAGTTGAGGTGATTTTGTACTTTTAACGAGTTGTCTCCTTGATGAAGATCGCTTCGAGATTATTTTGTTTTCATCTTGACAAGCTATCAAGTGGCGCAACTTCATCTTTCAACAAGTGTGAGTGCATGGAAGACGCGTACTGAAAGTAGAGAATCCACAGACTGTCATGGCATGCACGAGTAGAAGACGAAGCCTAGAAATTTGCGGGGCGAGCGTTGACGACCTCGCTGTGCTACGGGAACATGACGAAAGTTTTTACGGCCTAAACAGCAGTGATACGATTGCCGAATCGTCTGGCTCAGACGACTCAGATTCGGACACACCTGCAAAAAAGCGGACCTATTTACCGCTGGAGTCACAGAGCAGCGATGACGAGTATTTCAGCGATGCAGAGGATACCACTAGCGATGGAACGAGTGCAGCAAGTGGAGCGGCAGCGGCGATGATACGCGACGCACTGGACATCGGTTGCAAATGCAAAGTGAATCATTGGACCAAGCTACCTCCGGACCAGCTCCAGGAACTGGTATGTAACTTGAGAGCAATGAAGAGGAGTGAGCTGAAGTGGTACATGCTGGGCGAACTTGCAGCGATAATAGAGAGGTTCCGCACTACGTTAAGTTGAGCAACTTTACGTTAGTGGGCGGGGTAAACCCGTGAATTCGCGAATTTGCACTCCACTTACGGAAAGTTGTCTACGTAGAGTACGTAGATAGGGCTCTGATAACGTAGCTGGTCCGTAAGTGGATTGGGGTACAAATTTATGACTCTCTCCCCAGGTCGATCTGGTTGTACACTGCCGCGTTCGGAGTTGCCAAGGGCAGCTACGTGATTTGAAAACTCCGTATGGCGGAACACAGATGCGCATGCAGTTTACGTAAGACTTTCCGTAGATCGACTACGTTTTTTACTAACATAATTACGTTATGCGGAACCTCTCTAATGAAAATATCTAGCCCCAGCGCTGGAGCTGCAACTGCAAGTTTTCGCAAATTTTCGTTCACATATGCAATGCTTGGTGTTGTCGTCTGCCGTGAAGTGTTCCAAGATGCACATGGATTGTGGCATACTCTACTACGTAAATTACAAGAAGACGCTGAACATCTACTTACAACGCCACAGAGCAGCAAGAGTAAGGGCAAACCCCCGCCCAACATCTTACCTACTGCAGTGGCTGACAATGTTGTGCATTTTATCAAAAACTATGCATCACGTTATGGAATGCCACAACCAGCAGCACCCAGGGGACGCGCAGCAAAGGCGCCCACATATCTTCCTGCTAGTTGTACAAAGAAAGAAATTCAGTGTCTATACTGTGACTCTGAAGGTGCGCATCCTATTAGTCTGACCACGTTCAAACGGCTTTGGAAAGCTAACAGTAATACTCCATATATTATTATATGCATCATGAAGCAGAGGTCTGATGTTTGCGCACGCTGTGAGTGTGAGCGGCTGCGTGCACGGGAATCTCCTGGTGTCGTTTGCATGAAGAAGCACTGTCAAGCAGATGAGGTTGAGATAAGGCACATGTGCTCGTCCACCAACTCTGCTGCTGTCGCTGCAAGCCGCCTGCCGACAACCTTGCCATCAGGTGGTATCAGTGATACAAGGCTGCTGTACCTGAACAAGGAGATCAAGCAATACCTGGGCCAAGACTCAGAAGCACTCTGGAGCAATGCCACAGGCCAAGAAGAGGCCGAGGGCATGGCAGAGGACTTATAACTAACTATAATGCAGAAGTAAACTGACAGCTATTGCCAATGTGGACACCCTTGTACATATAGTGGTATTTAACCACCCCCAGCACCTTAGAATACGTTCAAACTATCAGGAATGATAATTCACATATGAAGAAGTGTTTTTAAAAAACCGTTTTCCAAAAATTCACCCTATAGTACCATTTTTGCTGGCTGCGGCTCATGTAGTAATTTGTAAGAGAACAGATTACCATGCAACCTACAATTGACTCGACAAGATATGTGCCTACTAACAAGAACATGATTGTACAGCCGATGCAAAAGATTACTGAGCAAGGCGCGCCCAGCAACCTATGTAACCTACAATTTACTAGACAGGATTAGTGGCTATTGAGCAAGCACATGCAGTGCTGATGCAAATAATTACCGAGCAAGGCGCGCTCAGTAACCTAAGATGCATCCGTGGGCAAAAAATGTAAGGAAAAAATTGGAGGCGTATCCATTTTCAAAAGAAAAGGTGACAGCACCGATGCAATTCACACAGTCAAGTAAGCCAATTTGGTAACCGAAAGTTTTTGTTCCCTTTTCATCATGGGTAAGTACAGGGAATAATGGAAAAATTGAAAAATTAGTCGTTCCTTTACCTTCACCCTGTGTTTGACCTGTTTTGATGAATATAATTTTTTCCGCACGTAAAGCTCTCGATCTATGTTCTCGATCTATGCTTTTGCTGTAGCCCTATAAATTGCTGTATTTTGACATTATTATAATAATTATTGTTTCTGTGGGTGGTGTGCTGCTGAGGTCGTAGGTTGCCTTGTATGACAACGTGATCAAAGGTACCCAAAGGAGGCAAGCTTGTGATGGTGATGTTACTTAAGAGAGCATGTCTGAGAATAACAAAGTATGTGTGCAAGTGGATCTCTCCGATTTCGCTCAAAATTTGCAGGTAGGTTTCCTTTGGGGTGTGGATCGATTGTGCAAAGCCCTTGAAAAAGTTTCTGAAGGGAACCTTGAAATTTGCATACCCCTCAAAATGGCCGAAATATCACAAATATACACTCCAAACGACAAGCTTCTCCTTGCGCCACCAATAATATTTTGTGCAACTGTTGATGCAAAAGTGACTGAAGGCCTCAGCGCAGTTTTTGAATTTTATTGCAAGATGCACGGTGAAATCACGTGCCTTGTGACGCAAGAATGTCAAGTCGCGTGGCCCACGGCTCATGAGATTTCAGAGTCACCTTTGTCAAGTGCGCTTGTTACTCGCCTTGAACGCCCGTTGGTCTGGAAGTGATCATACTTGTTTTGTTACGTCGCTCAAGAACACGCTGACCGTGTTGTAGGCCTACGAACCGGGACTTTCCCTGACCATGTAGGTCGAAGACCAGTGAAATGATGATGAAATCACATTCTTTATGACGTAAGAAATCTCTCATGCAGTTCACGCGACAAGTGCGTGCAGCCAGTGCTGCTCGCGTGCCACGCGCCAGTCAACACAAAGGGACCGTACCGAGCTAGCCGCTTTTGTCGAGCATCGACATGAAAACAAGGGACTTTTAGTGTTGGACTATGTTCGGGATTGCAGGAGGTAAGCGTGAAAGACGAATAACTCTCCATGCTGTACGGGGCATATTTCAACGGCTTGCTGCCATTGCAACACTCCTTGGACAGTTTGTGGGGGTTCTCAGCAGTTCAAGCAGGAAATGAAGCTCATCTTACCTCTGCCATCATGGTCTGTTCCGAGTAGCGTTCCAGGCACATTCGCGATCGATGGCCGCGTATCGTGATGCAGCAAGCGTCATCCTAGGTCACAGAGCGCGCGATCTCACCGTGCATCTTGCAATAAAATTCAAAAACTGCGCTCAGCCCTTCAGTCACTTTTGCATCAACAGTCGCACAAAAAATTATTGGTGGCGCAAGGAGAAGCTTGTCGTTTGGAGTGACAAGTGATCACCGCTGCTTTTCCTTGTCAGAGTCAACACTACACTTTGTTCTGCGGCCTTGGGAGTAGTGTTGGAGTAGAAATTGCTGAGGAGACGTCGCGGAGTGGCGAGCTTTCCTGCGCAGGTATGACTTTGGCCGTATTTCAGCATGGTCGAGTGGAAAAATTCAAAAAATGTTATTTCAAGAAAACCCCAAAAGGAAGATGGGGGACATGTCCTCAGCGCTAGAAGAGGTGTTCTACTATCTGCCGGAGTATAGTTCTGGCCAATTGAGGACGTAGCTGGCTGTTTTCTCAGCGCTTGTAAATTGGCTATTTTCAAGACGATCATTTGTGGCGTCAGGGGGTGATGGACCTCGTCTTCTGGGATGCTGGCGTGGCTAAGCGGTACTGCTCCAGGAACTCTTCTAAGGTGAGGCAATGTTGGCTTGACGGATTTTTATTCATAGCTTGTTCGTATACGCTGTGGGGTGACTCGTTTCTAGACCCATAAATAATGTGATATTTCGGCCATTTTTGAGGGGTATGCAAATTTCAAGGTTCCCTTCAGAAACTTTTTCAAGGGCTTTGCACAATTGATCCACACCCCAAAGGGAACCTACCTGCAAATTTTGAGCGAAATCGGAGAGATCCACTTGCACACATACTTTGGTATTCTCAGACATGCTCTCTTAAGCTGAAGGTAGAGATGGCCAGGTCCAGGCACGATGTGGTTGTGTGTTGACGTAGGTGGGTGGCAACTATTGATGGTAATTCAGTCAAATTTCACCCAAAATCCGAATCGCAATTTCAAATTTGGACTTCACGGAGAATTTCACAAAGTGTTAGGAAATTAGAGGCCACATGCCACGTACTGCTCTTTTCTCGCATGTGGCCTCTAATTTCCTAAAACTTCGTGAAATTTTCCGTGAAGTCCAAATTTGAAATTGCAATTTGTATTTTCTTGCAGTGGGCATAGTTTGATGCGCTCCCCATGATATCAAGCGAATGGCCGAGGGCCCTCTTAATTGGTGTGAGTTGCCAGTATGATGCAAGCCAGATATTGATTGATCGAAGAAGGATAGATTTACCATCACTGTGGATAAGAGTGCAACTGCAGCTCAGTTGGTTAGTGCATTGCTCGCGAATAGCAATGTCCCTGGTCCGAGTCTCGGTGGTGTGACTGATGATTTTTTCTTTCTTTCATATCTGGCTTGCAAGTGTTGAGTTTCGGAGAGAAAAGAGCAGTACGTGGCATGTGGGATCTAATTTCCTAACACTTTGTAAAATCCGAATCTTCGAAACAAATAACAACGCAGATTCTGAGCTGTCGGTTTCAAGAACTATAAGTTATCTACAATGAAGTTTGAGCAAACTGTATTTAAACAAACTGTTGCAATCACAAACCGGGAACTTCCTCTTTAACCTTCGTATTAGCATGGGGAGAATGGATTAGAGAAGCAGTCACGAAGTTAGAGTTATTCATTCTAACACGCTTAACTCCTGTAAATTCTCGTCAATATGCATTCTACAACCTCATCATTATTTATTTATTTATTTATTCAACATCTTATGGCTTCCGATGGCAGCCAAAACGGGAAGATGTGGGTGATAGCCAACCATGGTAAAAGAAGGAGAAGATCATATACATGAAAAGGAAAGAGCCGAAAAGCTATATTGATTAGTTTTTTTACTTGCAAGTATTATTATTATGGTGCACTCAGTCATCAGCAGGCCCTCAGATTCACTTTAAATTCTTTCGATGATGCAGAAGTCTTCACTGAGTCGGGAAGTTGTAGCCACGCACAGTAGCCCTGGAAGAATGGCGATCTTGTGAAGTGCATTGACTTGGCCTTAGGAAGAGACACTTTGTTTCTGGTTGAGCGGCCCGAAACAAACCAGTTATAAGGCTTTATGATTATGTTCAGGGACACAACCCAAGAGAATTCGATGAACCAATATACAGAGGCAAGTTAGTCGGCGTTGCTCTAACGGAGTAGTCTGAGCTAATAAGTACAACTCATTGAAGGAAAAGAAAGGTTTCTTCGAGAACAAAATTGTTAGGACTTTCTTATGATGAACTTCAATGGAATCGGATAAGACCTTAGCTAAGCAACACCAGGCTGTGGCAGCATATTCAAACAATGGAAGGAGATAAATTTTATATATAGCGGAACGGCACGGAATAGAGAGATGTTTACAATGACTTTTAATATAGCCAAGAGCACGGCTGACTTTATTACAAATGTAATCTACATGAGCCGACCAGGACATGGATGAATCGAACATTACCCCCAGGTGTTTGTGCTCCTTTACCGTCTGAATTTTTGTGGGTGAATTGGGAAAGGTGACCTTAAACATTGAGGCAGAATCTGTTAGAAACAGTAATCTGGTTTTTGAAACGTTTGCCTGAAGCCTCCAACTGGACATCCAGGTGACAATCATATTTATCGAGTGTTGCAACTCTGACTCAAGCTGTTTTACAGTTTTACAGTGGCGCAAAGCAGCTGTATGGTCAGCAAACAATGACATTCCAGGAACATGACTTGGTAGATCATTAACATACAAAACAAAAAGCAATGGTCCAAGAATTGAGCCCTGAGGCACCCCCGACAGCACGGGTAGCTTTGGAAGAGTCTGCTCCCGACACGGACACAAATTGGCTTTTCCCAGAAAGATAGCTCCCTATCCACTTCAACGGTGTGTCAGAGATGTTAAAGAAGACTTGAAGCTTCCTCAAGAGACCTCTATGCCACACTGTGTCAAACGCCTTGGCAATATCGAAGAAGCAAATGCTCGTGTACAACTTTTCTGCTCTTGCTCCGATAATGTCCTGTACAAGGCGAGTCAGCTGCAGTGAAGTCGAGTCTCCACGACGAAAGCAAGACTGAGCAGGGTGAATGGCAGGGGCAACATGGCTATACAACTGATCATAAAATATTCATTCACATAATTTTGAAATGCATGATAAGAGGGAGATTGGCCTGTAATTTCCAGGAGTAGCTTTACTACCTTTGCCCTTAAATATCGGCGTTATTTTGGCCACTTTCCATGCCGATGGAAACTTCCCTTTTCTGAAAGACAAATTAAATAGAAGACATAGAGGATAGGATAATGATGGTGCTAGAGCCTTAACAACTTCATTGGAGATGCCGTCCATTCCAGGCGATTTCTTAAGCTTAAGCTTCGCAATAGCTTTACGAACTCCAGCTGTGGTTATTATCGGAGCACTAAGCGCATTCGGGAGGCGATGGTGTTGGTTTAAGGACGGAAATGGTAGGCGTGGGTCGTCAACAACCGCCACTGATGCAAATTGCTCGTTCAAAGCTGCAGCTTTAGCTGCAGGGTCTGCTGCCAACTTTCCATTTGATGCGAGGTCAGGTATTCCAGGGCTATTTCCCGAAGATCTCTGCATGCGGATGAATTTATGCAATGAAGGGCGATTACTGGTATCGGAAATCAGGACCTGCAGTTTTCGGATATACTCCCGGTGACATTTCCGGGACAGTGACCTCACAATATTTCGTTGCTTTTTATACAGATATATGTTGACAGGACTTGGGTACTTCCTACTCAGACTGTGAAGTTCCGCCTTGTGACGGATAGCACCTTTCAATTCCGCATTAATCCAGGGCGGAAGTTGTTTCGACAGGCGTGATCTCCCTGTATACTTGATGGAGCAACGCTCATAGTGCTGGACACTGATGTGCTGCGTAAAGATGCGGTCTAGAACAGTCTGAATATTTGCAAGTGATTCGTCCACATCTGACGTAACAACCGTATGCCAGGCAACTGCCGCTAGATCATCATTAATACCCGCCCACATGGTAGGTGTCACTCTCTTAAAATTGTACTTACGGGCAGAAGATGACTGCACAAAATCCCTGGATGAAGCACAAGAGGGAAGCGTGTCCATGGGGATATCAAACTGGCATGAAACGAGGAGGTGATCTGATGCACCCAGAGCACAGGCTGTGTCTATGGACGACACTAGTTGGCTACGATTGCTGAAGATGAGGTCCAAGCATGCCTGGTTGTCGGAAGGTGCGGTGTGCGTGTTTGTGGCGACCAGTTGTTGAAGACCAAACAGCCAAACTCTCGTTGTATTGCAGCACCAGCAGGGCATGTATGGTCTGTTGAGCACCAGAGGCTTTTTTTTCCATTCAAATCTCAAGCAATGATGACGTAAGAGGACGATACAGGAATCATCCTGAGAGAATCACCAATCATGTCGCAGTAGCGAGTTATGTCCAAGCTCCTGGTTGAAGGCGGTCGATACGTACAGCAAACGACAATTGGTTCAGTACGGCTTGATCTGGGTGTGAACTGGACCAATACAGAATCACACATAGGACGGAGTAGATCCGGGCGATATCGTATGGATCTAAAACGGTGTTCAAGAACAAGGATTGCAACACCACCGTATGCCCAGGAGGTGGTGCCAGACTTGTTCTCACCAGGCGGTCTGTCTCGCCGATAGGTTAGGTATCCCGGAATACAGAAAGGTATAGTAGGCCCTAGTGAAGTGTCAGTTAAGCAAATCACATCAGGGTGGTGTTGTTCGACGATTACGGACAATTCAGCATGTTTATTGACAATTCAACGGCAGTTTGTTGTATACAATAGGAGCTTCTCGAAGCTAGTCTCCTTCACTTGCCCGGCTGGATGACGCAGAGGAGCATACGGCCTAGCATTGGGGTTAAGGTTAGAACAGACACGGGATTCGGGGAAGAAGAATGGCGCTGCATCTGGGTTCAGCGAAGCCATGAAAGGAGAGAGCAGTCAATGAGCAGCGATGTCCGCAGACACCCCCACCCTGTCACTGAACCTCCATGGGCGAACAACATGCTGAATAGTCTCCGGCCAGAAACAGTCACCCATCACCCGATTGGTGGTCTCCTCAGGTACGGTTAGGCTTGCGTACGAGGTGCCAAAGTACAGCTATATGGCTACGGAGCATGCAAGCACCTCTACATCTCGCTCTTTACACCAGTTGACAATAGATGTCGCCTCATAGCCAGGAGTGATATTGCCGATGAAGAAAACCTTCCTCCGGGTTCGCACAGCTCCGGTTAGCACGTTCGGAGAGGTATTAACGGGTGTGGGCTTTTGATAGGCAGAAGTGACAGTCCTGGTCAGAGCCTCATTAGGGGTGGTTGAAGCGGCAGCAGTCGGGGCTGTGTCAAACTTGTTGCGATGTCGCCGCCGACTGACATCTCGCCAACCGGAAGCCGTAGAACTACCGGCCCCAGGACCAGTGCGAACAGAGTCAGGGCGAGCAGATGCAGCAGCAGCACAAGAACCCACCATCCGCTGCAGAACAGCGCTATACGGAGGCTGAACTCGAGAGCGGGACTCCACCGGCAGAGGCCTAGAAATGGCTGGGGGTGGTGAGGAAGCAGGCTCCTGCGCATGAATACGAGATTCAGACTCTGAGGCGTAAACGTCTTCCTTGAGAGATCCAAGTGAAGCAAGACGGAGAGCCTCTACTTCACTCTCTCGAGGTGTACGACTTGTGAGTCCAGACTTGCTACAACAGAAGCCTCCCCAGCTGAAACGCAACCCACAGCATGCACCAATTCATCAAATTTGCCCCTGACGACGCTATCAAGACCAGACTGCACAATTGACGGCAAAACACCAATGCCAGCTTTCCGAAGCTGCGGTACCAGCTGTGCACGAGTCAGGCCGTCCGGTGCGCGAACGTTATGGCCCTGGGCAACGGCACAGAGTTGCTCAAACGTGAGCACCGCCAGGTCCAGCTTCAAGGTGGCATCCATGGCAGTATCCCTGCCAACACACAGTTCACGCCCTGAGGTGATGTGTTCTACCCAGCACTTGACAGCTCTGATGCACGGAGGCCAGGACCAGCTCCAGCACAGCTCAGGAGAACGTAAGGCAAGGCCAGATACACAACCATGGAAAAGAAAATGGCCAGCCTGAACAAATCTAAACAGCTGCCTCCAAACTACAATGGACCAGTCCACAGTACCTCTATCAAAATTCAGCAGGCAAAGCCCAACACACCACAGAATGTAAAGGGCTACGGCAGGGACCAACAAACTCCCAAAACGCCAACTCAGACACCTGAAAAGCAGAGTGCCAAATCGTTCACCAGCCAGCTCTTGCTCATATATTTGTCATATATCATAATCATCATCATCTGCATTGCCGAAAAAAATAGAAATAAAATTAATATTAATAACAAACGGCATTATGCAGCTGTGTAAGCAGTAAATGCACCGTGTGACTGCCTGGCATCTCTGTCAGATGCCAACGGGCAATTCTCACCCAGAGACATGCCAGTCCACGAAACGATATTGCATTCTACACTCATCCTATAATAGTAAGGGCTCAGTGCCCAGGAGTCATAAAATCCATTCAAGAATATCGCCTCAGCATCAGATGGGATAGCGAATTTGACAAGCGTACAGAGATCTCCATTCCATGAGGTGAGAAATAGAGTAGGGAATTGTATCATTCACTCACCCATGCAGTGTGGAGTGTCAGACCATTTTCCGCTTTCCAAGCACACAACAGATCTACTGCCGTTGATCTTGTATCCTTCGTTGCATGTCACATTCGCAACCGCGCTCAGTCTCTGCGTCTGCTGTTCACTGAATGCCCCATTGGCGATTGTCAGGACTGCACATGTTGGTATACCTATGGTTGGAAAAGAAGATGCAGATCAGGTGACAGGCAACATTGTTATCATTATACAGATGGCACCGCACTGTTAAAAATACTCTCCTTATCGCGCACGGTAGAAGTCGGACCATAGAAATGTCTGTTGGCTTGAACATGGTTCAATTCTTGGAGATAACGTTTGAGCAGCTTGCACTTGGTGGAACTTTTGCAGTTTTTAAACAATTTGAACAGCTGACAGGTTTTGTGTCCCTGCCGCGGACGAGTATGAAAACATTCCTAAAGAAGACGGCAACGGATGATTGGAATATTTTCCAAAATATTTAGAAGCTTTGACTGAATGGAGATGAAATTACACAGCATGTGGTGTTTGACGACTTGACTTGGAGATTAGATATACCAGCACTTCTGAAGTTTTCGGAGTGATTGATTCTTTTGATAAGTTTGTAATTAGGGGTCGTCCGTATTTTTCGAAAAATTAAAAAATCCGTCCTCAGGCAAAAAGGGGGTGGGTGGTCAAGTGTGCTGGCGGAATTTAATTTTTTGATTTTTCGTACTTTTTTTGTTTTTTTGCTCCAGTGACTTTCATACTTGTTGCACTGATTATAGCTGGCTGTGTACTGTACTGTAGACGTAGTGTAGGATCGATTGTCTGTTTTCTCTCTCTTATTTGGCTGCAGACAGATGGAATAGTGCTCCATCTGATATCCGCACTGCGGCATCGCCATCCTTATTTCGCCATGCATTACTTTCATTCTTAGGGTACCCCGTAAGAAGACCTTGAGTCTGTGGGGACTGCCCTATTAAAATAATAATAAATATGAATAAATAATAATAATAATAATAATAACACCAGTATCTACTATGATATACATGTACATGTACATGACTTTTCATGTAGTTGACAATAAGTTGTAGGACGGTGCATGGCCGTGACGTCGGTAGACCTAATACTCACTGTACTTAGCTACTAGTACTTGACACAGGTGCAGTCAGAAAACATGGGGTCAGGAGTTCTTATTTTTCGAGCTGGGCATGCCGGCATCGGTAAAAATCAAAAAATTAATGGGGAAAAATGGGGGGGGGGGGGGTGTGGGGGGGTCAGAGACAATTCTGCACGAGGACGGATTTTTTAATTTTTCGAAAATTACGGACGACCCCTTAGTGTTTTTATCTCTCTAAGAGCTTTCCAGTGAACCTAACATCATCAACATTGGTGAAGTACAAATGACGTTACGGTGGAATCCCTAGAAAGGAGTGAGCATTTTACTGCAAATTCTGAAACAATAGTGATTCATGGAAACATTAGAGCACAAAATATGCGATCGAGTCCACCAACTAAACCAGATGTCCATGTTACAATTTTTTCCTTTGCTGTCCATCTGATTTTTTAGTGATTCGGTGTGTAAATTTTGAGCTGGTGCCCAGATTACGGTCTTTTAGGTGTGGGGTGTTTCCAGTGAAAATTAGTCCCTTTCCTGGTACATTTACTGGCGACACAGGATTCCGCAGCAGTCAAAGGGCTCAAAAAAAGATTTCAACTATTCATTCATCATAAGTATTCACTGGGATAATGCATTTTGTTGTTTTGAAGAAAAAAATCGAAACACCCACTTCATAAGTTTATGTGTATGTCCCTCATATTGATCCTGATGCCTAGCTTCGACAACCATAATAGCTATTGTGCAGAACTCCTAAAGTTCTTGCACAAACTAAACGTAATACATTAGTCGGTACTTACGTTGGCAGGTGGGTGGTGATGTAGACCAAAGTCCAGTCAGAAGACACGTAGTCACAGCATCACCAGACAACACATAGCCATCATTGCAACTATAAGTTGCAGTGGATAGATAATCATTAGCTGCTATTCTTACGGTGCCAAGCGTGGGCTTCACCAGTGTGTTGCACACGACTCCTGTGCAGTGGAGCAACAAGATATACCGTACGCGAGCAATTAGGGCCCTCCCTTGAATAGTGCCCACTCTCGAATAGTGCCCCAGTCTCTAAGAGACAGTGAACAAATAGAGCTCTCTCTCTCTCTCTTTCTCTCTCTCTCTCTCTCACTCTCTCTTTCTCCCTCTGGCGCTATCTGCAATTGGCGTGGAAGTTGCAAAGGAGCGAGTGTCAGTTGTCCATTCTGCTACAATGCCGGAGGGAAAACTTGGTTCCACGATTTATAACTCAGTGCACCCGACAGCCAAGGTCTTCCAGGCAAAAGGAAGTTCGCCAAAGAAGAAGACACCAGTACTGCCTTCGTCTTCTGAGCGACGACATAGAGGACAAGTGTGCAGAGAAGGACTTTCGCTTGAGACAGAGCACGCACTTTCGGGACAAGCTCTGGTCATTCTCTCGGGAGGACTGCATAAGGATCCGTACCGTGAAGCGTTGTGTACCCACAGAGGAGCGCATCGATACGAATGCAAGGCTAGCCCGGAAGCTTGGCAAGCTTCGTGCAGAAGCTGGCCAGCAAGAGCATGACATTACGCAAGCCGCCTCGCAAGCCCAGCTTGGCGCTCGGACCAGTAGTGCGGCGACTTGTGATGGATCCAGTGTCCAGCGGTCATTGGTTGTGGATGATTTTGTGCCGGACAGCACTAGGCAGATTCTTGAGCTTGGGCCGAGCTTTGTTCCTTCGACAGGCAAGTTTACGGATCGTGAGCATTTGGACGTGATCCCGTCTGTCGAGCGGATGGCCTACACATTGCGCTGGCAGCAAGCGCAGCCTCAAGAGGTGGAGGTTCCAGACGAGACACGATGGGCGACAGAAAACTCTGGAAGCTCAAGCAGCATGGGTTTAAACCGCCGAAAATGTGTGACGATGAAGGAAGAAAGCTTGCAAATTTCAGGGACAATGTTCTCGCTGCCTACACCAAACACAAGCTACAGACGTCTAACATGACCAAGGAGGTACGAGATGGTGTGGCCAGACTCCGAAAGGACACAAGTACAGTCATCAAACCGTCAGACAACAGTAAGAAGTTAGTCGCACTGAAACAAACGCTCTACCTGGAAAAGGCAGACGCCTTGCTATCAGATAGCGCTATGTACGAAAAGGTTGACCTAACAATAACCGAGTTCAAGACACGGGTGGAAGCTGTCCTTAGGGACAAATGCAAGAACATGGATTCCAAGCTGTTAAGTCGACTCTCCCCAATGATACAAGATTCCCCTAGTTCTATGGTCTCCCAAAGGATCATAAACAGAACCTACCCCTACGACCCATCGTGTCAGCATGTGATAGTCCTTTCACGGGCATATAAATCGTACTAGAACGCATTCTACACAAGTTGCTAAGCTATGTCCCAGCACACCTCACTAATACGAATGAAGCCCTTGAGGACATCTGCGCTTTATTCCCAGATCTCAAAGCTCCAGAGGGGACAATTCTTGCCACTTTGGATGTCGTGGGTATATACCCGAACATTCCAATTGAAGAGGCAGTCAACGCAATGGGAGAAATATTGGAACAGAATTTCAAAAGAATCAACATGTTCGGCCTTAACGTGAGCGAAGTCAAGGACTTGCTTCAATTTGTTGTCACTAACAATTTCTTCAGATTCGGGCGACAGATTTACCACCAGCTAGAGGGAGTTGCAATGGGCAATAATCTAGCCCCACCATTCGCGATATTGTTCATGCCCTCTCTGGAAACGAGCCTTCTTGCCGATTCACCGGTTCTGCTTGTACTGTAAAAACGGTACATTGACGATTTGATCCTTCTCTGGACCCACGGTGAGAAACGCATCTTGGAGATAATACAGCACTTCAATGCAGGACACGACCGACTCAAGTTCACCTACGAGCTCAGCAGTAGCAAAGCCTGGATTGATTACATGGACGGGACGATCGCCATACAACAGTCGGGCTAGATGACGTACAAGCTCTTCCAAAAGCCATGCAATAGTGGATTGCTAATAGACTATGCATCTGCTGTGCTCCATCACATCAAACTTGCAGTTGCCAAGTCTCAATTCTTAAGACCACAACGTCGGTCTTCCAATGACACCATGTGTAAAAATGAAAATTCAAGACCAACTTCAACTCAACCACTGTGTAGAGAGCCTCATCATTAATGCCCAAGAAGCAGCAAGGAAACCCAAGCATCGCCGCCGAGGTAATCCGTGTTGTACGTTTCTGAAGCTGCCATATAAGTCGGACAGGGTGCATCACAGCGTCAGTAAAGCTATCTGGAAGCACAAGTTACCAGTCCGGGTGGTTTACGAGCATGCGGGTAGCCTCAAACGTCAGCTCTGTCACTCAGCACAAAGTCCGCCCAGCTGCATTAAGGAGCCCAACATCAGAAAGACAAAGAGAGGAGGACGCCCAATGGGTCCGTGTCTGACTTGTAAGTTGGGTGGGGTGAAAATATTTTTGAGGAAGAATGTGATATACTCTCTGCAAAGCAAGTTGTGCAGGGAAAAATACATCATAGAGACGGGTCGCACACTGGAGACAAGACTGGAGGAACACAGCAGTGAAGCTCGTAGGCGCACTGTTGATAAGCCATGAGGTGACGACATGCGAGCTAAGCATGCAGGGATCAACCTTTACGTCAGGGACAGCAGCTTCGCAGCAGTGTCTGTGATTGCAAGAGCCAGTGACAGGGCAAGCTGCAAATTGAGGGAGGCAGTGGAGATCAGAAACGAAGGCCCAGAGATCAACACCAGTGCTGGATGGCCATTACTCTGAAACAGTCGCACCACACTGGTTATCAAGGTGACAGAATTTTCTGGAAACCACTAATATGGTCACATTCATGTATTACTCACGAGAAACCTGTTCACACATTTCTCAAGTTATCTGGTGACATCTGCGCTGTGCTAACTTATTACCAACACCCACCATATGAGTCAGTGAAAACTTGTGATCTTTCACTAGTTTTAGACATGTCATATTTCTAGCACTGAGGTAACATGTGCAGTCATAGAAATATTATCAACACCTAAGAACACCAAATTAGTGTATATAACTGCTCCTTGGCAGACTTCCACTTCATATTGCATCCTGATGATGGCAATTTGCCGAAACGTTGAAAATGATTCTGTGAAATGAAATGAGGTGTGAATTTGCAGTGCCCAGGGAATGAGCATGTGTGCTCACCAATTCTCGTCTCTCTCTCTCCTGAATAATGCCCCCCCCCCCTCCTCCCTCCCGAGTTTGTAACCAAGCGCATGTGCAAGTTTAGGGTTCACGGCTTGCCACTAAAAGCACCCGCCACGTGCGCCTCCAGTTTGGATTATGGACGCGCGCTACAGGCCACGACAGCGCCTATCGAAGTAAATAAATATCGACTCGAAGTCTAGCCGGAGAGCGTACTTTTAGAATTTTTCCTTGGCTTCAGTGGCTTCACTTCACTCGGGCTTTGCATTTTTTCTTCGGTTTTTCTGACTGACCTATAGCACCTGGACTTGATGATGGCGGCGGTGGCGGTCTTGGCGAAAGATCCAGTTCCATCTGAGACACTTTGTTGTCTTTTCTTATCTGCTGAGGTTCTGGCAAAGCGCAGCTGCATCGAACCTGACTAGATGTAGCTGCACGCATCCTTTGTTTGCCCTGCAAATCTCGATCTGTTGCTCTACTTGCTGTTTGGCAGCTAATGCAAAAAAATTCACGGTTCGCGTGAGACTCGGCCAAAGGCCCAGTTTTCCGCATCCGCAGGAACGCCACCACCCTCCACCCTCTTGGATCCTCTTGGATCAAGGCGCAGATGCAGGCAGGCATAGTGGGATGGTCTAAGACCATGATTGAGAAACAGAGGGTAGACCCAGGTGCTCGAAGTCCGTACACTTTTACAGTGTGTGTTTGCCGAGCTGAAACTCACACTAGCAGTGATCACTTGCCAGAATCCTGCTCGTGGATGGAAGGTATCTTGTCCAAGTTTGTTCTGAGGCCAGGCTCGATTGAACCAGGCCAACTTTCGATCCGATCTGTTTCTCTGGAGTTCGCTGATTTTTCATATCAAATTTTGGTGTCGCAGAGGGTACTCTAAGTCCGTACTGATCAGAGGTGACTCGAAATACACACATATTTCTGCTAATTGCTAACTTGCAATCCCTCAGTTACGACGAAAGCACCGAAGGGATATGTTTGGCATGTGCCTCCACCAGTATTTCTTGCAAAAGCGTAGTTTGTTGCCGAAATGCAAGCTGTTTTTAGTCGGCTCAGAGAAGAAGCAGCTGCGCTGTGAAAACCGCGGGAAAACAGTGGTGGAGATGCCAGGAGTGTCAACCTTTCTGCAAGGATTGGTGGTTCTCTGTAAATTCTTCTCCTCTGGCCATTGTCAGCTCTAAGCTGGCTCTTGATGATTGAGTGAAGGTCTGTTTGACGCTGTGTCCGTTCGAAATCGGTCTTGGCAAAGTTGATTTTTGCATGAAATGTAACCCAATTTGTATTTCGTATGGACACTCGAAAACCCACTCGCGTGGTATGGGACTTCTGCATATCGTAGATCCCTGAAAATTGCTACGCGAGGAGAACATACCACACTGTCCCCTCCATAAAATATTTGAGTCGAATACAATAACAGAACATGAAATTATGGGCGTACGAACTTAGGATACCATGTACGGACTTCGAGCACCTGGGTCTACCAGGTTCAAGTCCTGCTTGGAAGCGGAAGGATTTTTTCCAGCCGTGCTGCGACCCACAGTTAATTGGGAACTCGTGGCCTGGCACGAGGGAAACATGGATGCAGTGAATGGGATTTCGGTCTTTGACCACTTTGTGGTGGGTCTGATATACTCACCTACCACCGCTGATGCCAAGGAAGAAAATATTTTTCCTGTAAAGAGGCTGAAACTGAGCAAGGGCACGTCACGATATGTAGGGTATACAAGGAAAAAGAAATGTCATGGTCGTTTCAGCAGCTCACGACAGCCAACACGCTCCATCGTGTCGGGATTGGAAGTATCCAGCACAGCTGTTCCGAGCGCTGCTGCTCTTGTTATTCTTCTTCTTTAGAAATTCTGACACCTTGTCGGCCAAAGTACGCGCGCGCGCGTGCACGGAAAATAGATGCGCTGAGCCGCTTCTTGTTCGATTTTGACAAATAATGGCTTGTTGTTTTGCTCTCGACCTTGGCTATCCTTCTACCGTTCAATATTTTACGGAAATGCAACTGCTCCCCCTTTTTTTGCCGAACTTTGCCCTAAGTTACTGGAAAACCCGGTGACTCGTTTGAAAAAATACGAACGGTGGAAGTCTTGGAACGTCTTTCGTGCGTGTGGATTCAAAAGTTCAGGCAAACGTAATGAATCCATTAGAGTTCAAAGTGAGTGATATTGATGGGAAAATGCGATTTGAGCACTGACTGATTGTGTGGTACAGTATATGCACGCGCCTCTCAAGTGCATGATGTAGCTGGGGACGCTAGCATGCCAATCTGTGAACCCTAAAGTTTGGTGTTCTATTCGTAATGTTCTTGTCCATATCATTGAACTGGTAGCTTCTACATCAACATCGCAGTTCTTGATGCCGTTTCTGTTGAGTCGTGATAGTTTACAGTAGGCTTTGGGCTCTGTTTTGCTCTGTTTTGCGCTGCATGATGCAAATGTACTTGCATTGAAAACATAGTGCCCTCTCTTAGATAGTGCACTCTCTTGAATAGTGCCCCAGGGGCACTAACCGCGCGAGTGTAGCGTTGGCACGCTGGTGACTTCAAAGCGTATAGCGTTTAGTGTTTAGAGTATAGCATATCCCCGTACTGTATCCCCATACGTTAGCGTATCCCCGTACATTAGCGTACGAAGTCTGCCTTTGCATCAAAGCTGCTGCTCACGATTCTTTTATAGCCAGTTAGTTAATTTAGTTGCCAATCAGTTAATTTCGTTGCCAGTACATTTCAATTGCCAGTTACAGTGTGTTCACAGAGACCCGTGTGCATTTGCCTCCGAGAGACTGCGGCCCGCTACACGAGTACGGTAAGCTATGTAATCCTTACATTTAGAGACTAATGAAAATGTTCTGGTTCAGAAGGGGATATTCCGTATATTTCTATGTAATATTGCACTTTTCTTGTAATAATGATATTTCGAGAATGTTTTTGAGAGCTAAAAACCGCCCATTCACTATCCGACAAGGTACGGTTAGAATCTTCAACTAATTTGACACATTTTTTATTCACAAATTGCGCCAAGATCAACACAGTACGTGCATGAGGTTCTCATCACTCAGCATAATCAAACTGTGTTCATGTAGAAGGTGAAGATTGTTCTGTGCTTGATTTTCGCAAACCAGGGCTTATTGGGAAGCTGAGGGAAAGTCCTTTGAAGAGGTGCATCGTTTGCTGTGGTGCGATACGAAATAACCGAGGGGCAAAGTTAGGAAAGCTTGCTAACTTTTTAAATTTTCGAGCTGAAATTCCGTGGGTATCCCCATGACACATAGCAGAGCGGCCCATGCGCAGTGGGTACCAAGACGAATGCGTGAACTTTCTCAACATGAAGAAGTTTGATTCGTTATTCTGCGTTGAGTACAAGTCCTGAACAAAAGGAATTTGTGGATGTGGGTGGTGTATCTCAGTCAGGCGCAATGTAGTTGCATTCAAAGGACTTGGAGGGGCTACCGTTGCTTTTGTTTACGTTTCGATGAAGAAGATAACAAGCTTTTCTGGGATCTCGACATCATTAACATCCATTGCAGGCGAGTGAAGTTGGAAATTATTGAAACCGCCCATCCGTGGCTGCGTGCTGTATTGTGCGAACGCCTTGGAATTATGGAAAACGAGCTGGCCTTCAAAGGGTTAAGGGACGACAAAGTACCTTTGGCGACAACCCTTGAAGTGAGCAGAGATATTATCGTTCAGATGACGTCTCTTATCCCCCCCCCCCCCAAAAAATACAATATTTGACTGCCAGTTGTTTCATAGAAATGTGATTCAATACCGTGTGTGATCTATCAAGTACAACATCCCCGGAGCCAGTGCATAGAGGGCTCAGCTTTTGGTAATACTCTGAACTTACGGTCACAGCTGGGGAAGGTAGCCGACCATACTCCACTCTCAGGACAAGTTATTGACGAAGAGCCAGCAAGGTTGTAACCAATGTTGCATGTGAATGAAGCCATAGAGCCATAAGTAGTTCCGTTCGTAAAGAACATTCCATTTACAGGTTTCTGGATCGCTCCACAATCGCTTGCTGCAAAGACATGGTTCCACATGGCACCGACATAAAATGAAGGCAGCAGAATACCCAAAAATTCCCTTAAAAATCGAATTTGTATATTCATATCGAGTACCACATCAGTTGAAAGAGCATGAATAGCTGCAAAATCTCTGAAATTTTTGTCTCGATCTGACCAGCCAGTCAAGAGTTATTGCCGAACATGTGCCCTTGCAAGGACAGATTTTTTTGCTGCATGCTGTCATTTTTTGGCAGCACTGTATTTTGAATCTGGAGAGACCATGTGCAAAACTTATCGTATCATGGAAAACGCAGAAGTGTGCAGGATTTTTGTACAAAAATCACGTTTTTTAGCCATGTATCGGGCTGTACGCGGGCGGGCTTTGCTCGCCGCTGTGCAGCAGGACTTTTTCCAGCACCCTCGTGACGGTGCAGATATGTGGCTTGATTATTGAAGTAGACGTTGATTTAGTGACTTTGGCAAGTTTGAGTTATTTGAAGAAGTCAGGTAGGATTCAGTACTAGGCAGTAGGCGTGGAAAGCCTATCAGTGAGGCACAGGAACTTTTAAATCATGACCATAGGGCCAACATAGTGGCAGGATTGGCCAATCCATTGAGAGACACCAAAGTTACGGTCAATTGAATGTCATATGAAATTTATGGGTAGGCTGCCACCTTAACAATAACTCTTTCACCTTCTGAGGACGTAGGACGAGTTTATACGTTTTTAAGATATGGCTGGATCCCAAAAGACTGCAGGGTAGTGCGACCTGTCCACCATGTGTAAATGAAAATGTGGCATTTCTATTGAAAACCTAGTAAATAGAAGTTGCGAACCCTTCTGGTTCTCTAAAAATCAGGAATGAACGACCACACGGCACGAGGACAACTATTAACTCTTGACAGTATAAGTATTTCACTTTATCGAATAATAAAAATACAAGTAACACTAAAACCACCAAGTAGTTATAGCGTGTTGTGAACCCTCTACGATTCTCTAAATTGTCAGGATCGTACGACCACACGGCACGAGGACAACTCTTTTCCTTTAAACAGTATATTTCACTTCATCGAATAATTAACAATGAACACTAATAACACCAGCTATTTATAGCATGCAAAACAGCGTACATGCAAAACATACGCATATAAAACGGGACATAACAGCGTATACAGCAAAACGCACACAGCGCATATAGCGTATGCCATGCAGCAACATCAGCGGTACGGCGGAGTCGAAATACAACATTGCAACGAATACAATGCCAAAAGCGCGAAAGCCTTTCCCACTTGAGAACTGGTGGTTTGCAACATTCTCCCCACCAAAGGGCTTCTCACCGCCGTACAACAATGCACACAAGTCAAAAACGATCCGGGGCTCTGACTACGCGCCCAGAACGCATCATCTCCTGCTGCCGTGGTGGTGGTAACGGTGCTGACGGTTCATACGCTGGCTGCTGAGGGACGATAGCAGGTTGAGCGGCATCAGCAAGCCCAGGAGCCACGTCCTGTGACGATACTTCTAATGGCACTAACCTCTGGATTGGCCTCAACAGGGTACTGGTACTCAACTTAGCCTTGGCAACACAACGCTTACCATCTCGACCAGGGAATAACTCGATGATCTGTCCCATACGCCAGAACTGCTTGCGTTTGGTATCATCGAGAACAAAGACAACATCACCCACAGCTAAAAGGCGCGACATGGTCTGTTGGTGCTTGTTCAGCTGACTTAGGTACTCCACCTCCCGACGATTCTTGACATGCTTCAGTGTCCGACTGAGGTAACGCAATCTCGATGACATCTGCGTAGCGTCCGGGGCACCTGCTGGCTTCTCTGACGACATCCAGATGTTACCCATCATCATTGCAGGGGTTACTGGTGGCTCATCCAGGCTATCAGACACATAAGTTAGCGGACGACTATTCACCACTGCTTCAACCTCATACAAGAGGGTCTCAAGCTCCTGGACCTTCAGAAAAGCTGTTCCCATTACCTTTTTCAAGGCACTCTTCACTGTACCAACCATTCGCTCATAGAAGCCTCCATGCCATGGTGCAGCTGGAGGATTGAACATCCATGGCACACTCAGTTTGTCAGAGGCCGTCATGAACGTTATAGCGTTGTTAGACCTGATCCGAGACGGCAAACTACGTCTCGCGACAAACTTCCGAAAAGCTACTACAAGTATCAAGAATGACTCAGTACTTAAAGTATCGACCACCTCCCAGTGAACTGCTCTGGTGGTGGCACACACAAACAATGCTATCCATACCTTCGGAGATGACTCACCACGGCTCACGTACAACGGACCAGCATAGTCATTCTGCCAGCAGATTCGACAGTCAGCCCTGCGCGCCACACAGCGACTGGGCTTCCTGAAGAAGGCCTCAGCAGTGCTTGACCCTGGCTGCCGTCTCACGGTCTACAACGGCTTTGTTCGCCCAGTCTTAGAGCATGGCATGCTAGTCTGGATGGGTGCTTCTCAGACGGTGCTGGCCCAACTCGATGCTGTACAGCGGAGAGCCCTGCATCTGATCGGCGAAGGCGCATATCTGCCAAGCCTCGAACTCCGGCGCAAAGTGGCTGCTCTCTGCTATCTCTACAAAATCCACTACCTGACAGGCCCACAGATGCTAACCCGAATGCTGCCCCCCTCCCAAGCAGTACCAGACCACGACCAACATCCTGCCAACACCAGGCAGCAGGCGCGGGTGGCGGCCGGCCACCGCTACCAGCTGCAGTCTGATATCCCAGCCAATTCTCGCAACAACGTCCGCCGGTCGTTCCCTGAAGGAGTGCTGGACACCTGGAACCAGTTGCCTCGCCAACACCTCCTGGATCAGCCCGACCAGAAGAGGTTGCAGTCCTTCAAGTGCAGCGTCCACCGATTCCTGCGCTCGAGCCACTGGGACTGGGCGACCGACCGGCTGTAGGGACTCGGCGTGGTGGTTTTCTGGACGTTACTGTGAGAGAGTGAGTCTGTACACAAATATTATGTATGATTACGCGTCTGCGTGAATGTGCACGTGTGTGTCTGTGTGTACGTGTGTGTGTGTGTGTGTCTGTCTGTGTGTACGTGTGTGTGTGTGTGTGTGTGTGTGTGTGTGTGTGTATGTGTGTGCGTGTGTGTGTGTGTGTGTGTGTATGTGTGTGTATGTGTGTGCGTGCGTGTGTGCGTGCGTGCGAGCATGTGTGTGTGTGTGTGTGCGCGCGCGTGTGTGTGGGGGTGGGTGCACATGGTTGGTATGTGGTGTTTATGTGAGCGTATGATAATAATCTCTTCAATAAAATTAATATCTTTATTTCAAGATTACCCAAGGCCGGTGAACGCCCTATCAGGTTGATCTCCTATTTGAACATGCGCATATGTGTGTGTGTGTGTATGATGTGCCCTAGCTCACTTTTAATTATTATATTATTATGTTATACACGTAGATCATGTCCATGATGCCTTTCCTCTGCGCAGGTCCACCGCACTATTGTTTTTAAGATTAACATCATTATTACTTCTGCATATGCATTACATACTATGATCATGCTGGCTTCATCCCTTATCTCCTAAGCTACCCCCCCCCCCCCCCCCCCCCGGTGCGTCTGCCCAGTGTTGACTCCGAGACCCACGGTCGGACGAGCTGCCCAGGCCTCACCACCACTGCCGTTTCCGTGCTGCCTTCTCGATACATACGTATGTACACTGTATATCATGTGCACATTCACATGTCTGAAGGTTTGTGGTTTTCAATAAAAAAAAAAAAAAAAAAAAAAAAAAAAAAAAAAATAGTCGATGCCGGTAGTTGCGAACGGCCTCTCGTGAACAACTCGGTCTTCTGGCAGCGGCGGGCAGACTTCTGAGGCAGCCTTAGCCTTGTAGCGGCGGCATGTAACACATCGCTGAGTAATGTTGCGTAGCGCTCGTCAACCACCGATAATCCAGAATTTCTGACGGATGAACGACAAGACTCCTTCTACACCTTGGTGCATCCTTTCAACATGCATTTTCTCCAACAGCAACTCGGTCAGATGATGTTGGCCTAAGAGGACTGGGTGCTTGGCTCCATACGCCAACTCGCTGTGCTGAAGTCGTCCCCCGGCTCTGAGCACTCCATGCTCATCCAGAAACGGTGCAAGCTGATACACATTCGACCCAGGCTTCACTGGTTGACCTTGCTTGATCAGCTCAAGATCCTCAGCGAAACATGTGGCTTGAACGATGCGGTACAATACGTTGTCTGCTGCAAAATAGCGTTCAGCACGAGGCTCAGTGTGCTTCCACTGCAACATCCGAGTCACCATGCCCTGTGCCCTCGACCACTTACTGAATCGGAGCCACCATTCTTTATCAGATTCTCGACTACAGGTGGTGGCTGACACTCGTACTTCTACACCGGACTCATCTGTAGCTGCGGTTGAGGATGCGGTGGGCCAGTCATTGGGCTCCTTGATCCAGGTTGGTCCGCCCCTCCAGAACGGACTACGGATCTGCTGTGCACTACTCCCACGCGACGGTAAATATGCTGGGTTGTGAAGGCCGGGCAATGGTTCCACACAATGCCGACCTTCTTCGATATCTCTTGGACTTGACTGACGCGGTTAGCCACAAATGTTTTCCATTTGTACGATGGATTACTGATCCAATGAACGGTAGTGAGACTGTCAGTCCAGCCATACTGCTTGTAACTCAAGGCAGGCTAACGTGGGCGGAGACACGGGTGCCACTTTGGCCTTGGCAAATACCAAGTGTGACTGTCCATTGACGACTGCATACAAACAACATCCAAACGCTTTCTCACTGGCATCCTCGAAGGCATGAAGCGCAATCGGCGTGTCAAGATTGCAGCAAATCCAACGTGGTATGTCAATGCTCACCACTTCGGCCAACTCTCCCTACGATTGCGCACATGCGGCTGCGATGCCATCAGGCAACTTATCATCCCAGTTGCCTCCGACTTTCCAGGCTTCCTGTAGCAGTATCTTTCCCGGCACAACTGCCGGTGCTGCTAGACCTAGCGGATCAAACACTGACGCAACACACTTGAGGAGGGATTCCCGGGTCCAAACAGACGGCCTATCGGACTCGCCTAGCGCTGCTATGCTGAGCAAGTCATCACTGGTTTTCCATTTCAGACCGAGGACTTTATCTCCGGCCACTGGATCGTACGGAATTTCGTTGCCTCGCCACTTGCGTAACTCCATGCCAGCATCCGTCAGCACACGCACGCTGAACTCTTGCATCTCCTTGGCTTCCGAGGCATTTGAGACACTAGAGACCAAATCGTCAACGTAGAAACTCGTGAGCAAGAGATCAATACGATCTCACTCTTTGGGTGCAGACAACGCCCGTAGCTCCTTCAAGTGATGCTGAATCACCGCAGTAAGCATGTATGGCGAGCAGTTTACGCCAAATGGCAGTTTCGTTAGCCTCCAGGTTAACAGTTCATCGCTGTCGCTTCGACCGGGCCACAAGAAACGCAGGTACGGACGGTCTTCGGGATTAACACGGTCTGGAGTTCCTCAGGGATCAATCCTGGGGCCTCTCCTCTTTCTTATGTATGTAAACGATCTGGCAGAAATGGATGACACATCACTATATGCTGATGATACAGCACTACTTGTGACAGCACCCACTCTCCCCAAGGCTAGTGCCAAGTTACAGTCCAACATAGATGGCGTTATTCATTGGATGGAAAAATGGAAATTGCAGCCCAACTCTTCGAAAACTGCTGTAATGTGTATCCCCCCCAGTTGTTCCTGTGACCTATCTTCATTAGTAACCAGTCCCTTCACCTTTCCAGGCACCACAACCCCGCTCTGCATCGTTGAAAAACACAAGCATCTTGGCGTCATTATTGACCAACACTTAAGGTGGCTCGCGCCTATTTCTAAACTCGTCTTCTGCGCAGGTTCTCGCGCATCCTACGTTCGAGAAAAGTGCATGCGGAGTTGGCGTAGCGAGCTTGTAGCGCACTCCAGTTTCGAAGGGTCCAGCTCGAGCAGATGGCCTGAGTACGAAACTCTCGTACTCGATCGAGTCTAGAGTGTGTGAGCTTTTTTCTTCTTTTTTTCACTCCTTCACTTGGCTACTTTTTTTAGGTGCATTTTTTACTTGTGGAAATTGTCACCTGTCAGAGAAGTGTTGGGATGTCCCTTCCAGCAGGCACTGCCCATGCCCATGGTCGGCTTCGGAAAAAGAGTAGAATAGAAGCGTTGGAGTCTATGTGGATGTCTTGGAAGGAATGGGGGACGGCACAGACGGGTACGTGAATGTGTAAAACCTGAGTATTTTGTATTTTCGTTGAATTGGTTCAAGTGACTTGGCGAGTCCCTTCCACAGTAGAACGCCATCCTTCGCAAAATTTGTCTATTTTGTCAAGAATGGCCGTTCTATAATGATCAATCGACTCTGAAGCCAGTGAATTGTGGAGGTCGCGCTTGAATATAAATTGAAATGGTCACGAATGTACGAAAGTATTTTTGATTCGAACATGTACTGGACAACGTGGTTGCATTGTGTCAGTAGAGGGTACAACTGTAGTATCTCACCATTTCTTTATGGTAATCGCTGTCCACCAAGAACTCTACTATAGTTATTGCCACGGCTTGATCACAGCGGTAC